>NW_019942587.1:347750-475832 GCF_002910315.2 Salvelinus sp. IW2-2015 | reverse complement strand
GTAAATACATTTTCATATACTCACTGTCGCTGTAATCATCCAAGTCTTAGATCGCCTCTAGGCAAAGTATCTATTGATTACTGCTGGAGTGATGAGTTCCAAGTGTTATAAGTTTGTCTCTCTTTCTTTGACCGATCTCGCTCCTCGCCGGTCGTCCTCTCATCTGCTCGTGTATCTCCTCCTTCCCTCCGCTCTCAGCGCTCTCCGCGCAGAATACGACTATATAGAGCAGATAAATAAATAATACATATATATATATGTATATAACACGAATGAACTACACACCTACTTGACATATTCAACTATACACATACATGCTCTCTTGATGCGATCAGGCAATATATATAGAAGCGCGACAGATCGCTAGCGTTCTCGCGTGGATTTTATGCGCTAAGAAGTAGATGACTCTTTTCTTCATCGTGAGCTGTTAATACGCTCTCTCTCGCTCTTACACATCTCTGTAACTCACTTCTAGTCTGAGGATCCAGACCATATAGTATAAAATGATAGATATACAGACTTGGAGTGTCCCGTGGGCTCTCCAGCGTCTTACGGTAAGGCTCTGATTGTCCACAAGAGGTCACAATGTCCTTCTAGTTGTCCGTGGCTTCAATCCCTTGTCCTGTAGTCTTAAGCAGAACTAACAGAATGGTGTTTACTTTCACCCATTCTGAAGAGTGGTCCTCTGAAGACAGCTATCAGCCGTGTCGATGATCCCCAGTGGGGTGATGTAGCAGTGTAGTTGATGATTTGAAGAGAGTAACAGGATGGTCCTACTTAAATTACTTTCCTAGATACAGTACTTAGAACAGCTACTCAGCCGTAACATTGATTTAGAGAGGTATATCTTCACTTGATTTCAGTCGTCATGAGAAGCTGCACTTCTGTCTTATGTTATCATCTATCACTCATCCGTCTGTGAAATTCTGAGTCAGTATGGCTACTGACTGGCAAGTATCATCAAAACTATGTTCTCATTATAAAACTAAAATAACATAATTCCAATCTTAACAAAAATATTCTCTTCATCCATGATATTTCCTACACAACGTAAAGGATGAAAACCTGACATACACAGTGTGAAAACTCTTCAAGTTACAATATTTTTCTTATATCATTTTTATACCATTTTTAATGACATCCCAAAATAGACATTATTTTCCATATTCCATCTCTCATCATTCCCCACATCTGGATGTTAAAATATTGTTCCAGTGTTCACTTTTAGACATTAGAGTTTTTGGGTGGCAAAATGTCTCTGTAACAAAGAGATTCCAATCACTACTGAAGACCAAAAGAAAAGTCCTCTGCTGCATACATAAAACCCCCACATCAATCCCTCCTCCCTCTGCAAGTGAGAGGGTTTGGTGAAAGGCAGATCCATTGTAAACCTGATCTTTGGATCCTCACAGGAGAGTCATGACATAAATACATTCATTACTTCTTACCCCAAACGGGCGGCGATTCGTGGCAAAGTATTATGATTACTGCGAGTGTAGTTCCAAGTGTATAAGTTTGTCTCTCTTTCTTTGACAATTTGTTCCTCTCTACTCCTCCCTCTTTTCATAAACAAGAAGTAATGTTGTCATTAGTCCACTAGGGACCTGTTTCCATCGTATTAAGTGTGTGTGTGTGCGCATGTGTGTCCTGTGTTATCATTTAGTTAGATAGTAAATAAACAATTAAATCAATTTGTGTGGTACGGAATGATCAGTAAAGCTGGGGTTTGTGCTGATGCAAGGAGTATGCGACTTTCAGAAGTATGAGACTAATATGAGGTAATGATTAATAAATGACTGTTATCGATATATATCTTATATATCATCTAGAGTTTAATTCAGGAGATGGTAACTCGTTAAACAACTTCTTCCATGGTGCCCCAAATACTAATGAGTTAATTATTACATTATTAATTTAATCGAGTAACAATTAAACATACTTAGTTGATTCGATACATAACAATCATCAGATTAATGAAAGTCACATCAGGACAGCCGCGTCAMGCCATTGTTCTGAACAATCTCAAGCCGCACTCTATCGTTGGCTGGATAGTGGTGCCCTGAAGTGGTGATAAGTCCCCCAGACAGCACACATCCATCTCGCAGATGTCGGCCTGACAGCAGTATATTGTTAGTAGATTGCGTTCCATTTAGAAGGTCAGCAGGAGGGGGGCTGTGAGTGTCAGCATCACAGAGTCGGCCATAGATCGTGTAGACATCAAAATTGGGACCCTGATAGCACGTGTCTGCCCAACGTAGACGCGATGTATACATTATACATCAGGAAGATGTAGTATGGAGAGTGTTAGGACATTGGCAAGACGTCTTGCAGATGTATTTTGAATGSCTACATTCTAAATTCTACATCGTTTATACGTCGGCCAGGCATCCACATTCTATTCTGATGTCTCGGCGGCGTCTTGCCTATGTGCAAACGCTCTCCAAACGACATATTCCCTACGCATTTTGATACGTCGTCCGAAGGTGTGTGTGCTGACTGGGGAAGAGTGCCACAATGCTGCCTTCTCTCGAAGCATAATCATTCCTCGCCCGCGGGTTACATTTCACATCTTTTAGCCTACACATGGACAGTCAAACATTTTCGGGTCATGATTGGCAATACTTTTATCAGAAAATTTGTATAAAGCCTATAGGCTTAAATAAATGAATAAAAGTGCCTTTTCTGATTTACAGTTAATGCCCCATGCATTCTTTTCACCACATGGCTCAAATGTTACCTTTTTTTGTAAATATAGCCTTAGCCTGTAATAAAACCTTCATTCTATATTGTAGTAACTTGACAAGGAATGACCACACACATTTCTATATAACTCCTTTATTTTCAACCTAAGAAATACAGCCCACTCAACATGTGATAGTCGCCTTGAACAGATCCGACTTTGGGTGATGACCCCATCAAAGGGGAAAGGTCACAGTCAATGCCAATGCTTATAATAACCATGCACACATAAATAGCAATCATACTGTTACGCTCGTCGTTTGAATGAGGAGACCAATGTGCAGCGTGGTAGGCGAACATCTTACTTTTATTAAAATGAACATTGAAACCAACAAAATACAAAACGAACGTAAAGTTCTGCAGGCTACACAGCAACTATACAAAATCAAGATCCCACAAACTAAGGTGGGTAAAAGGCTGCCTAAGTATGATCCCCAATCAGAGACAACGATAGACAGCTGCCTCTGATTGGGAACCAACCCAGGCCAAACAAAGAAATAGGAAAACTAGATTGCCCACCCTAGTCACACCCTGACCTAACCAAAATAGAGAATTAAAAGGATCTCTAAGGTCAGGGCCTGACACATACTGTACTGCCTGTAAGTACAATACATATTCAAAGTAATATAGGGTCCACACTATAACACTTCTCCCCCTATAATTTCAATCCCCCCGTGTAAGGAAAGAACATAAGGTTAACCAGAAAACCACATCAGTGTTTTCTTTTCTCTTTTTCACAACACTTTAGAACTTCTGCTAGTGTTTCTGTAAATGTAAACAAACCCAAAAATATGACAGTCCTTATTTKTTTTCAACTAGGTCTGATGTTCCAACCAAACACTAACACCACGAGACTCTCAGTCTCAACTACAGAGTTATCCTTTCAGGAGGCTTGTGACTACCCTGTGATCTGCGCAGTACTCCTGGTGTGCCACGAGACACAGGTAAGGTGTGTACTGGCGGAGCTAGGTCTGTTCCTCAGATACTGTTTCCTGTGGGGTTTCAACTTGCATACTACCACCCGCAGCTGTTCTGAATGAAAACATGGTCTTTTCTTTGTCATAGCGCAGGCGGATGTGGTCCTGGTGTCTGCGCATGACTCGACCATCAGTCAGTTTGACCACAAAGGAGACTGGACCACTCTGACTCAGAATGATACCTGGCAACCAGCACTGGCTGCTGTTTGTGAAGTTGCGGATGTAGACAGTGTCATTGGGTTTTAACTGTCTCTCCCTCGCTAGGTGGTCATGTCTATTTATGTTCCACTCGTGCTTTGATGTCTGGACGCAGTAGATCCAGGTGCGCATTTGGCTTTCTGCCCATCAACATTTTAGCTGGAGCCGGTTCTATTGTTGTTTGCAGTGTGATGCAGTTCTTGAACAAGAACCGAGAGAGCTTAGTTGTGATGGTTCCCCCAGTCATCCTTTTAAGTCCCTCTTTCAGTGTCTGCACAGTACGCTCCTCTAAGCCATTTGAGGCCGGGTGAAAAGGAACGCTGKGGACATGACGAACCCCGTTTCTCCGCATTAATTCTTGGAACAAGTCACAGGTAAAGGTTCTGTGGAATGTTTTTGTATCTTCCCCTGCATATGCCTGTTACATAAGCAAGGAGACACACTTTCAGTTCATTACACAGAAAGTCAACCAGTCTGTTTTTTTTTACATCCATTATGAATGACAACAGTTCTTCTCTCAATGCAAAAATATATTTCCAACACTCCSCCTCATTAACCACCAAGCCTCGGTGTGAAATAGAACATTGTCATGCTCTGAACCCATATCTCCACATAGTTTTGCGAACAGGTGTGCGCGCAGTGGATGTGGTTTGATGTACAGTAGTTCACAATCYAAGTTACCTGCTGCTGCATATCTCTGAGTGCTGTYCTCAGCTCTTTTGCCGCCAGTTGCTCGGTGTATCATACAATGCGTCCATCTGGCAGAGGGAGATACATTCATAACTAAAGTATAGAGGCCTGTTCGCCGTCCCGCCATTCGAGCCCCATCTGTGCAAAAGCCCACCGTTCGATCCCATGGAATCTGTTTTTCGTATTTTGTAGCCACCCACCACACTGTGTCGTTGCATGCTCTGGAATTGTGAGATAGAACTATATGTCCTCGCGAATTGCATGCCCCGGCATGTGTAGCYAACAAAAGTCAATGCGTGGGCATCTCGGCCCTCACAGCTAACGTCTGTTTGGAGAGCATAAGCTGGGGAGTTTTTGAATCGTTCAGTCAGTTTCRTCTTGATTGCTAGCAATAGCATAAATTCTTTGTTTGACAGCGTTATCTGACAAAGGTATTGATGTGAGTATCTGTGCCTCTGCCTCCCCACACATTACCATATCAATTGCGGCAGATAATATCAAAGTCTTTGCAATAGTGTAGCAGGCCTAGCTATTCACCGTGGGAATTATTAAAGTGCGGCTGGTTGAGAGAATGCCAAGACTGTGAGAAGCTACTACTTTGAAGAATCTCAAATATAAAATATATTTTGATTTGTTTAACACTTTTTTTTTTACTACATGGTTCCATATGTATTATGTCATAGTTTTGATGTCTTCACTATTATTCCACAATGTAGAAAATTGTGAAAATAAAGAAAAACCCTTGAATAAGTAGGTGTGTCCAAACTTTTGACTGGTACTGTACATATTAATGTATTTTTGTCGATGTTCAGAGGCAGATACCTGGCCTAGAGCGTGTTCTCTGCTAAGATAACTTCCCAATAAGCCAACTTGGTAGACCTGAAATGACAGTTACACCTGACCTGGTGCAGAAAATGCTTTTTTTAAATGTTGTTTTGCATATGAATGTTGATACAATCCAGTCTTATGTCAAAGCCCTTACAATGTTGTGGTCTTTAATGTGATTACAGATGCTGTGGTCCAAGTGGTGTGGTCTTCAAAGACTATATTATATGCAGGGATCATGGTTAAATAAAAACAGTGGGGAAGTTAATTCCTTTATATATTTACCACTTCCTTTACCTTACCAAGTTTGTGGTTAACTGGGAACTAACTAATGATATTGGCTTACCGTGTCAGAAAACTCACTGCAGGCCTGACATTACAGTTATACCATGTTGTCTGGGCCAGAACACGCTCTAGGCCAGGTATTGCATTTGCATCATACTTCAGATCCCCCTTCTACCGGATCTTGACTAATTACAAGATCTAAGAAAATTCCAAGGACTATTTACTCAGTGGCATTCTTCTGAATTACAAGATGACGTGGCAGTATACATAACTCTATACACACTAGGGATTAATGACAGAAACACAGATCCTGATATTTTCTGACCGAGCTCCCTCCCATTTTTATGTGAAAAATAATTTCAAACAAAATGGCAATTGAGTAAATAGATATTCACAAAAAAGCGAGATCAAGGGCTTACCACATTTATAAGTGGTTTTTAAGTCAAGTGAAAGGTGCAATGTGTAAGAAATTCAGGCGATTTCCCGTCAACTTTTTAATCTTATTTATTGATGCCTATCTGAGCTTAGTAGGGGAGACCAGGGGCAATTGTAACACTTTGAATTTCTCCAAACAGAAACAAGCAAAAGTGATCAATCTCACTCATGGCTATTTAGGTTCTCTCCCTGCTTGAAGGGTTTCAGCCAAATATCTCACTATTTGCTTGTTTATTAATGGACTGTTTTTTTCCCTTAAGGGTGAAATTATTTTTTTCCACAGGCTGTGCTGTATATGTTTTATACTGTCCTGAGCATTAAATGCGAGAATTCAAACTAGCATAATTTTCGTTTCTATATTTTGGCTTAACATTGGCATGATTGACATGGGTCACAATTGTTTCTGCCCATTTTGAGCCTGTAATCAAACCCACAAATGCTGATGCTCCAGATACTCAACTAGTCTAAAGAAGGACAGTTGTATTGCTTCTTTAATCAGAACAATAGTTTTCAGCTGTGCAAACAAAATTGCAAAAGGGTTTTCTAATTAGCAGTTAGCCTTTTCAAATGATAAACTTGGATTAGCTAACACAACGTGCCATTGGAACACAGGAGTGATGTTTGCTGATAATGGGCCTCCGTACGCCTATGTAGATATTCCATAGAAGAATCTGCCGTTTCCAGCTACAATAGTCATTTACAACATAAACAATGTCTACACTGTATTTCTGATCAATRTTATGTTATTTTAATGGACAAAAAATGTGCTTTTCTTTCAAAAACAAGGACCCCAAACTTTCGAATGGTAGTGTACATCATCTTAATGCTAAAACTTTGGACCTATGTTTTGATACTTTGTATGTAAACAAAAGGATTTAGTTAACACTTTGGCGCCATACTTGTGAACTTTTTTTTTTACTTTGACCATGATTTAAACAATTGGTTTAAAATGGCTAGCTGCTAGCTTTTCTCATAAGCCAACCTGYCCAAATTAGCCATGATGCTGAGCAGATAAGTATATCCGCGAACAAAATAACAAATCAACCTATCAGAGACTTTAAACGGTAGAGCCACCGTCCAATCGTATTTGTTCAACAGGTCAATTTGTCCAACAGAGGCAGAATGTTAAACCATCCAAGAGCTTGGTTTAATTTGTTACCTATGGTCTAAGTGGAGTGTGCTAATATATTTTACTATGATGCCTCCTTGACTAGGCCACTGATGTCATACAAAATGCAAGTGGTTGCACATATACATGTTTTTGCTCATACATGTAACATACATCCATGCACTTTCACTGAAAAAAGTAGGAGGATTATATAACATGTAACTTTGTATTTAGACATCATAAAAGGCGAAGGCTGGAGTTGTGGTGTGATCCATTAAAATGATCTACTCCACGGTGTTGGCATATGGTGGCTGTGAGTTCGAATTCCCATTCAAGGCAAGATTATTTTTAAGGAGAAAACCTTTCACTGCTGGTCCTCAAGTGAAATAGCACAAATTTGACGAAGTAGCCAACTATCAAAATGCATGTAAAACTTTGCACAATTTTACCTATATTCACATTTCTGTATTAGGCCTGTAAGATGTATATAGCCTGTAAGATGTTCCTTTCATATTAGTAATTTACAAAGTGTTGCCTGCTCTTCGATTCACAATACAACCACAATTAGTGTGGGCCTAATAAATATTTGTGTAGGCTACACTAAAGTCCCACTTATACCATGTATATGTACTTATACCATGGCATTGCTGAATACTCCTTTCTTATTGGCTTGAAGGGCATTCTCCTCCATCACTCGGTCACGTCATGCCATTGTTATGAATGTTTTGAAGCCGCCCTCTATCGGCATCGGGATAGTGGTGCCCTAGAGTGGCGATAAGCCCCCCAAGACAGCACACATACATTTTCCCGATGTCGGCCTGACAGCGGTATATCGTTAGTCGATCGCGTTCCATTTAGAAGGTCGGCGGGAGAGCGGCCGTGAGTGTGGGAGATCGAAATGCATGCGCGCTCAGCATCACAGAGTCGGCCGTCGATCATGTAGACATCTAAATTAGGACCCAGATAGCACGCATACGTCTGCCCAACGTAGTCACGACGTATACATGATACATCGGGAAGATGTAGTATGAAGAGCGTTCTACATCGTTTATATGTCGGCCAGGCATCAACATTCTATTCTGATTTTTATTGGCACATCTCGCCAATGTGCAAACGCTATCCAAACTACATGTTCCCTATGCATTTTGACATATCGGCCAAAGGTGTGCGTGCTGACTGTGGACGAGTGTCACATTGCTGCCTTCTCCCGATTCATAATCATTCCTCAACTGCGGAAGGGGGGCACGTTTTACATATTTTAGGCACAGCCTACCCATGGACAGTCAAACATTTTCTGGTCATGGTTGGCAATACTTTTATCAGAAAATATGTATAAAGCCTATAGGCTTAAATAAATGAATCATYAGCGCCTTATCTGATTTACAGGGAATGTCCCATGCGTTCTTTTCTCCACGTGACTCAAATGTTTCCTTTTTTTTGTATTAATCAAATATTCACTGCTCTTAGCCTGTAATAAAACCTTCCATCTTTATACAAACTAACTGCACACCCTTTGCATAAGCTATATTTTTGTTAAATGTGATGTTTCTGTTTCTCTGTCTTTCTCTTCTCTGTGCTGGAGTTCTTTTAAGAACTTGGTATATCAACACCCTGACCAACACCACTGAGGCGGACGCGTATATACATTTCATAATATTTCCCCTAATGTCATTAGCCGACCTCCTCTTTCTCTCTGTTGTTGCTTCATTCCTCCCTCGGTTTCAACAGTTAAATGAAATACATTGTGTTGTCCTTATCCTCATCATTCTAATGACACCCTTAAATAATATAGGACCAGAATTAGATGCAGAAGGCTTTCACTTCTCTTCACGAGGATTAAATGGTTATGGGTCGGGTTAAATGGCTGCTGTAGCATATTGCACGCTCGCTCTTCTTTCAAACTATCCTTGAGTTCTATTGGTGGCTGTATTTAACATCCAGCAAACAAGAGCTTGCGTCCCTCTTCGAAAAGTCTATTGCTATAAGAAATGCTAAAAACTATATTATCCAGCAAGCTATTATGGTCTAGGTTTCCCTGCATTGGACTCCAAGAACTAAGGAGCGTTTTTTAAAGGATAGAGGCCAGCGGAGCACAGGTGCGTGCGTATTGCGCAAGAGACAGAGGCGATTAAGTTAAATCAAATCAAATTGTATTTGTCATATTAGAAGTCTATTATGCAGAACCCATCATTAATTAGCTAAATATAAGGCTAATACGGCATTGAATGTATTACCTGAAAGAGGTAGGCTAGGACATCTATATATAGAGCTTTATATTCATCTAGAACAGGATGATCTATTTTGGATGCAATTTGAATGGAGTTGATGGAGAGAGAGAAAGACTGACAGAGAGTGCTCGCGCGTGCACTGATTTCAAGCAACGGTATTTGAGTGCTAGGCCGTTTTAAAACTCTGCAGCTGCAATAAAATAAAAATGTGATTCCCGAAAGCCAGATGGAGATGGGTAAATTAGACCCGCATTCGGTCTTTATATTACCGTAGCATACACTATGTTGCAGCAAACGCAGGCCTACCTGTCATAAGAAAAAAAGCATTGTGAACTGCGCTCCATACTGAGATGAGCTGTTTGCCCCCACCATGAGCATTGATGACTCATCATGCAGAGGCCGTAGAGAAGCCAGATTTCGACATTGCATACAATTTAACATTTCCATTTCACGCCATGCTGTTCATATAAATCATTTATTATAATTTACTGGTTTCTCAAAGTTATTTGAGGGAGTGGTTTTGGTTTTGGGCGGTAAATCTCGGTAACCAGGTTCCCCCCTTTCAACTCTATATCAGAAATGTTTCAGATCTCTAAAGTACTCTAATGTCCCAATGAGTGTTTCAATTACATCATAATATTGTTTATTCTATGTTTTATTCAGTGTTACAATGTGAACATGATACAGATTTTTCACCTATATTTGTTTATGCCCGGATTTTTTTTGTATGGAGACGGCCATGAAGAATAGACTATTAAATTCTTAGATCCACAGAAAGCTGCATGATTTTGTCTATATAAATCTTGAGTATCAAATGAGTAATGCATTACAATTGTACATTTCAGTCCTTTCCAAGTATCATTCCAAATAGAAGGTGCATGACAGCACATTAAGTATTACTTATACTGTTGTTATGATTAATGGTAAAATAAAATCACCAAAATTGAATTACGGTCGAGTCGAAAACAGTGGTACCACATATGGAACTCGATCTAGGCCCTTTATTTTCATAAGCCAATGAATGTTGAGCATAGACAGTGTTGTCATTCTGTGGTGTAGTAACGCTACCATCCACTGGAGGGCAAAGGATGACACTAGATTGTTAGATATACACACTTGTGAGTTTAAGCAGGTGTAAACTTCTTAACCACTTCCTTTCCATGTAAAGTGATGCGTTTAAGACGTCAAAAGTAAACTTTTGTTGCGAAAGTATTCAGACCGCTTGACTTTTTCCACATTTTGTTAAGTTACAGCCTTATTATAAAATTGATTAAATTGTTTTTAATTCCTCATCAATCTACACACAATATACCTCATGACATATCAAAAACAGGTTTTTAGAAATTTTTAAGAATTTATAAAAATAAATCAAATGTCACATTTACATAAGTATTCAGACCCTTTACTCAATACTTTGTTGAAGCACCTTTGGCAGAGATTACAGCCTCGAGTCTTCTTGGGTATGACGCTACACGCTTGTCACACCTGTATTTGGGGAGTTTCTCTCATTCTTCTCTGCAGATCCTCTCAAGCTCTGTCAGGTTGGATGGGGAGTGTCGCTGCATAGCTATTTTCAGGTCTCTCCAGAGATGTTTGATCGGGTTCAAGTCCGGGCTCTGGCTGGGCCACTCAAGGACATTCAGAGGCTTGTCCCAAAACCACTCCTGCGTTGTCTTGGCTGTGTGCTTAGGGTCGTTGTCCTGTTGGACAACGACAGTCTGAGTCTGAGGTCCTGAGCGCTCTGGAGCAGGTTTTCATCAAGGATCTCTCTGTACTTTGCTCCATTCATCTTTCCCTCGATCGTGACTATTCTCCCAGACCACTGAAAACATCTACACAGCGTGATGCTGCCACCACCATGTTTCACCTTAGGGATGGTGCCAGGTTTCATCCAGATGTGACGCTTGGCATTCAGGCCAAAGAGTTCAATCTTGGTTTAATCAGACCAAAGAATCTTGTTTCTCATAGTCAGAGTTCTTTAGGAGCCTTTTGGCAAACTCCAGGCGGGCTGTTATGTGCCTTTTACTGAGGAGTGGCTTCCGTCTGGCCACTCTACCATAAAGGCCTGATTGGTGGAGTGCTACAGAGATGGTTGTCCTTCTGGAAGGTTCTTCCATCTTCACAGAGGAACTCTGGAGCTCTGTCAGAGTGACCATCGGGTTCTTGGTCACCTCCCTGACCAAGGCCCTACTCCTCCGATTGCTCAGTTTGGTCAGGCGGCCAGCTCTAGGAAGTTTTGGCGGTTCCAAACTTCTTCCATTTAAGAATGATGGAGGCCACTGTGTTCTTTGGGACCTTCAATTCTGCAGACATTTTTTGGTACCCTTGTTCCTCGACACAATCCTGTCTCGGAGCTCTACGGACAATTCCTTCAACCTCATGGCTTGGTTTTTGCTCTGACATGCTCTGTCAACTGTGGGACCTAAAACTTAGAGGTAATCAAGACCTGGGGGAACCACAGTCTTGCATTGGATATCTTGTTCATAATGTATTGCAATGCTTTTCACAATAAAAAACGAAGAAATTCAACATCAGTATTTTCACTTTTTGCCTTTATGGCACATTATCGCTCATATCCATCTCTCAAAAGTTTGTTTTGACTTTATATTTATTGTAGCTGACAGTGTGCTGAATCCATAGATCTAAAACACTTCATGGTGCTTATTACAGAAATGCCTGTGGAAGCCAAAATGTCAAGGTAGTGAAAAACTACTTCATGGGGTAAGTGTTATCAGCAGATGTCTTGAAAATAGAAAAAGGCATCGAGTCAGTAGTTCCTGCGCCATAGACAGGCAATTGCTTTGGAGTTGTTGAAAGAATGCTTTGGTATTTCTATATGATCAACCATTACATCATCTAGACCTACATGAAACAGTATAGTACACAAGGTAGACATTTGAAATTTGGTTGTGCACCAGCAGTCACTCAATTAGCACATGTTCGCAAATTTGTTTTGATTGGTAAGTTAGTCTAGTGGCCAGCTATCTAAACTTGTAGTAAGCATGGTCGAATTACCGACCGGGGTGGGGCCCTTTGATCATCAGTTATCATATTAAAAACGGCAAACATTTGCCTCCACCCTATGGCAAAATGTGTAGGATTGNGGGTTGATTTTACTCCTGGCTCAGAGTTTGTCTTAGCAGTGTCATAACATCATCCTAAAAATGACTCTGACATGGGAGTTTTTTTCTTGTCTTAAAACAGGTTTTAACAGAATTCCTGAGACGTTTGTGGATACAGGCCCTGGTTTCCATGTTTGATACCATTCCATTCATTATAATGAGCCTGCAAAATGTCTAAATGATCACAGTTTATACTGCGTGTTCATCTACACTACCAGTCAAAAAATGTAGAACACCTACTCATTCAAGGGTTTTTCTTTATTTGGACTATTTTCTACATTGTAGAATAATAGTGAAGACAACAAAACGATGAAATAACACAACTGGAATCATGTAGTACCCAAAGAAGTGTTAAACGAATCTAAATATATTTGAGATTTTTCAAATAGCCACCCTTTGCCTTGATGACAGCTTTGCACACTCTTGGCATTCTCTCAACCAGCTTCAACTGGAATGCTTTTCCAACAGTCTTGAAGGAGTTCCCACATATGCTAAGCACTTGTTGGCTGCTTTTCCTCCACTCTGCGGTCCGACTCATCCCAAACCATCTCAAATTGGTTGAAGTTGGGTGATTGTGGAGGCCAGATCATACGATGCAGCACTCCATCACTCTCCTTCTTGGTAAAATAGCCCTTACACAGCCTGGAGGTGTGTTGGGTTGGCGCTCCCCCTTGGGTTGTGCAGTGGCGGAGATCTTTGTGGGCTATACTCGGCCTTGTCTCAGGATGTTAAGTTGGTGGTTGAAGATATCCCTCTAGTGGTGTGGGGGCTGTGGTTTGGCAAAGTGGGTGGGGTTATATCCTGCCTGTTTGGCCCTGTCCGGGGGTATTTATGCTGCAGTAGTTTATGTGTCGGGGGGCTAGGGTCAATCTGTTATATCTGGAGTATTTCTCCTGTC
The DNA here is from genome assembly GCF_002910315.2 of Salvelinus sp. IW2-2015. Classification (NCBI taxonomy): domain Eukaryota; kingdom Metazoa; phylum Chordata; class Actinopteri; order Salmoniformes; family Salmonidae; genus Salvelinus; species Salvelinus sp. IW2-2015. The sequence goes on along the minus strand of NW_019942587.1, from coordinate 462,327 downwards.
TTATCCGGTGTCCTGTGTGAATTTAAGTATGCTCTCTCTAATTCTCTCTTTCTTTCTTTCTTTCTTTCTTTCTCTCTCTCGGAGGACCTGAGCCCTAGGACCATGTCTCAGGGCTGGCATGATGACTCATTGCTGTCCCCAGTCCACCTGGCCGTGCTGCTGCTCCAGTTTAAACTGTTCTGCCTGCGGCTATGGAACCCTGACCTGTTCACCGCACGTGCTACCTGTCCCAGACCTGCTGTTTTCAACTCTCTAGAGACAGCAGGAGCGGTAGAGATACTCTSAATGYTCGGCTATGAAAAYCCAKCTGACATTTACTCCTGAGGTGCTGACTTGTTACACCCTCGACAACTACTGTGATTATTATTATTTGACCATGCTGGTCATTTATGAACATTTGAACATCTTGGCCATGTTCTGTTATAATCTCCACCCCTCATAGCCTGGTTCCTCTCCAGGTTTCGGCCTTTCTAGGGAGTTTTTCCTAGCCACTGTGCTTCTACACATGCATTGCTTGCTGTTTGGGGTTTTAGGCTGGGTTTCTGTACAAGACTTTGATATATTAGCTGATGTAAGAAGGGCTATATAAATAAATTTGATTTGTTGGGTCATTGTCCTCACAAAGACATGGCGGTTGGAACCAAAAATCTCCAATTTGGACTCTCTCAATTTGGACACTGCTCGTGTTTCTTGGCACAAGCAAGTCTCTTCTTATTATTGGTGTCCTTTAGTAGTGGTTTCTTTGCAGCAATTCGACAATGAAGGCCTGATTCACAGTCTCCTGTGAACAGTTTATGTTTTGATGTGTCTGTTCCTTGAATTCTGTGAAGCATTAATTTGGGTTGCAATTTCGGAGGCTGGTAACTCTAATGAACTTATACTCTGCAGCAGAGGTAACTCTGGGTCTTCCATTCCTGTGGCGGTCCTCATGAGAGCCAGTTTCATCATAGCGCGACTGCGCTTGAAGAAACGTTCAAAATTCTTGACATTTTCCATATTGACTGACCATCTCTTAAAAAATGATGGATTGTCATTTCTCTTTGCTTATTTGAACTGTTCTTGCCATAATATGGACTTCATCTTTTACCAAATAGGGCCATCTTATGTTACATTTACATTTAATCTTATGTATAKCTGATTGGCTCAAACACAGTAAGGAAAGAAATTCCACAAATTCACTTTTAAGAAGGCACACCTGTTAATTGAAATGCATTCCAGGTGACTACCTCATGAAGCTGGTTGAGAGTGCCAAGAGTGTGCAAAGCTGTCATCAAGGCAAAGGGTGGCTACTTTGAAGAATAAAAAATATATTTTGATTTGTTTAACACAATCATGTAGTAACACTTTAGCCTGCCTGGAGTTTGTACTTCTGGGATCACTGGTTCCATTAAAACAGGCAGGCTCAATCAAGAACAGCCTTAGTATTTGAACTCCCATTCAATGACCCATCTAACCCATTGTCTTGCAAGTAAACCCATTTAATAAACAAAAACAGTTTTTAGTCAGGATACAGTCTTGAACTACACCCATCTGATCCATTTTGTGACTCATCATTGGTGAAAACATTGATTTGACAATGTGAGTGCACTTAAGTGCCATCCAACCAAGTTTGTCAATGAATGATCATAACATAGATGCTAGGTTTGGTTGAGGAGAGGATTGACACATGATATTGGCAATGACGTATATATTTCATACAAAAATGACCCTTCTGCATGTTCCAATGAAATAACATGATACATACAAACCATACGTATTTGCATTGMAAGTCCTCATAAAAACATACAAAATCAACAGTGTGCTTTCAGAAATTCCTCGCCGGTGAGCAAATACGGGAAGACGATATGAAGTACTAGATAATATACCATAGTTGTGATTAAGTCCTCTCCCATGGGACACCTCCATGGCCATGATAGGGCCGCATTCGCTTGGCTTCAGTCTCTTTCAGCCCTCTCCTAACCTTATTGGCTCAGTCCAAACTTAAGATGCATGCAAGCATCTGAGACTCTCACATAAATCATACATTGTTAATGGGATTCGGACCAGTTCAACTTACTCACATGAATCTCAAGATAGAAGAGCGGCCCCTTGGTAGATTGGCCCTTAGTAAAAACAAAGCAGTGTAAACTGTTGCTGGGACAGCTTCTGAGGCCAAAATGTCCCACCATCATCATCATCATCATCATAAAGGACAAAGAAAAGAGCAAGACTGTTCCTGGGCCAGTTTCTGAGGCCAAAATGTCCCAATCAGGACAGTCACTTCTGCTGGAAAGGCAGCTTCCTGCGGTCTTTGCCAGCATTCCTCTTCCTCTTCTTGCTGAGGAAGTTTTCCAGCTTGCCGCTCTTCTTCAGTTCGCTGTACTTCTCTGCCAGCTCCAGCTTCTTCTTGTCAGCTGTGAGAGGGTTAAGAGAGCAGAGTAAGGCTTTTGAGTATCCTATCTGCGCTTTCACCGTAATGGCATTACTACAACCAGAGTCTTGTGGTCAATGAAGATGACGTTTGGACAGCGATACAGTCTCTTATTCCATTGTAATATGTCTGATTTACAATGTGAAAAAAACATGAGATTCCCCACCCAACCAAACAGGGTACAGCATTGTATTATAGTCTAGTGGCAAATTCTGAGAGGGGTTCAACGATATTGCATTGTTGTTGCCTTGATTATAGAACTGTATCATATCTGAAGTTAAGAGCTTTACAACATAGAAAAATAATGTCTATAGAGAAGAATAAATAGACTTCAGAGTAGAAGAAATAGAATAGAATGTCACGCTTTTACATCCCAACTTACATTTCTTGAGGAAGAAAGGCTTCAGTCCCTGGCCCGCCATCTCTCTCTGCTTCCTCTTGAACTCTAGCTCCTTCTCACGCTGCTGTTCCCGGCTCTTCCGGGCCCGCTCCTGGTTCTCCTGAATATGAGAAGGAGTCGGGTGAATTATATAGAAAAAGCAGCCCTCATTCTAAAACTACTTTGCATGGTTGTGTGTGTGTTCAGCAGTTAACTCACCATTCTTTTCAACAGGAACTGAAGTTTCTCCTTCTTCTGGTTGCCCTTCATTGGTTTCTTGAGCTTCTTCTGCACTACCTATATATATACCACAAAGAATGAACACAATTAAATTCAGTGATAGTCAAATGTAAAAAATCTTGAGGACAATCAGGACCATGTTGTACAAGAGATAATGCAGAACAAGTCCTATTTAAAATGTATGTTGTCTAAAATGAAAAACGGACTGATATGGACTAGACAAATATGGACTGATTAGAATTGATCGTTCACACACATCTCTCTCGCGCTGTTTGATGTCGGTGATGAATCTGTATGTTTTCTCAAAGATCTCCGGTTTGTATTCACCGGACAGATCGTCAAATCGAGGATCTCTTGACACCTGAGAGGGGGGGAAAAGTGACAAACGATTACAATTACACCTGGGGCGGCAGGTAGCCTAGTGGTTAGAGCGTTGGGTCCAGCAACCGAATCCCCGAGCTGACAAGGTAAAAATTTGTCGTTCTGCCCCTGAACAAGGCAGTTAACCCACTGTTCCCAAGTAGGCCGTCATTGTAAATATGAATTTGTTCTTAACTGACTTGCCCAGTTAAATAAATAAAAGACAGCATGCAACAAGATGGTTTGAGAGGTCAAAAGCAACATTTTGGAGATGTCAATCTACAAAATACTTCAGAAGAGCCTTACGGATTTCTTGACAGGAACTACTTGTCTGAGAAAAGGGGCGGGCCTCTTGGCTGATATCTCCATTGGCCTTAAAGAGAAAAACAATGTTTGAGAAAGGATTGTTAGGAGTTTAAATACATACACCATCCCCCACAGTAATGAAATAACAGATTTTCTCCAAAATGACGTACGCTCAACATATACTGAATAAAAACACATACAATAAGGTTCACAAAGGAATCGAAAACCCATAACACATATTTAGAGTGCCATCCATGCTCCAACTCAGCTATTGGAATGGCCTTATTCTAATGCATGAAGGGGAACAGACAATTGGACATTACCTATTCTTGTTGAGGCGTTTCTTTGTGGGAGTTTGTTTAGCCTTGGTTGTTCCGTAGGCTATTTCATTGTAGACCTTTGTCCCCACCTTGTTTTGAAGCTTCATAATGTCCTCAAAAGACATTGTTGAAAGCTCTGCAAAAGTCATAAAGAAAAATGAAGGATTCACTGGCTCGCTTAGAATACATGACATTTCACTAGTCGAGAATATTTTATAACCTTATTATGTATAAATATAAATTGAATCTTCAAATGCAGACAATTTCCATTTGGTTACAAATTGTATAGTTATAGTTCTGTATGGATATAGGACTTGTTCTTTATAAATGAGATGGAAAACACACCAAACTATCCTATAGACCGTCATTGTAAATAAGAATTAGTTCTTAACTGACTTGCCTAGTTAAATAATGGTTAAATAAATAAAATAAAAAGACCTAACATTTGTTCCTGGGAGTTCAACTGCAGTGAATGAAACTACGCATACGATTTACCTTTTTTAATGCCGTCTTCTGTTTGTATTTCACCACTGCTGTTTACCAATTCCGGTTGATCTGCGTCATCATCGACATCCTCAGAGTCCTCAGTGTCACTACCCAAACCTGTCTGGTCAACACCATCACTCTCTGCATTTTCAACCTCTGCATCTTCATCATTAGCCTCTTCTTCACTGTCATCCTCAAGAGCCTCTCCACCACTCAAACTGTACTCCTCTTCCTCTCGGCCAGACTCTTCCTCTCGGCCAGACTCTTCCTGGCTCATACCTGAGGAGCTCTTTTTACTGAGTAAGGCAAAGTTTTCTTCCAGTTCAGAGTCTTCACCACTACTGTCAGGGGCTTTATTTGACAGACTTTTGGTCTTTTTTGACTTGTTATCCAACCTAGACACAGTGACAGCCACTTCTTGATGTTGCTTTCGCTTCATCGTTGCTTTCTGGTGCCCGGAGGACATTGTGGACTGTGAAAAGAAACAAAGGAGTTGTAAGCCTTAGCTCACTCGCTTACAAAGTGTATGTGGCCTGAAATAGATTTAGGTAGCCTACTTTGAGAAAGTCGATTTTAAACAATAACAACAAAGGGTGAAACACCTATACACCTAACATGTTGCTATGAGGCTGCACGTTCTAGCAACACGTAGACACACGGGTACCAGAAACAGCACGCGTATTTAGAGTCCTTGGAAAAACGGTGGCTTTATAAATAAATGTGATTGATTGGCTCACCTGCCTATGCCGAGAAAGGTTACATAAAACCCCTAAAAACAAATTGCCGTGCGCTACATTGGAAAGCCACTCCTTGGTGGAACGGTAAGTATGGTAGCCAACTATTGCTGTTACGCCTACATAAATACTGTAGCTTTTATTTTGTGACATGCAGAAATAATGTCTCTCAACGCAAGTCCCCGGCGTTCACAACTCGAGTACCAGGCTTTAGAGAGGCCTTGTCTTGCATGGCTAATGTTACTAGTTAACGTTAGCTATAGTGGCTAGCTTGCAATAAAAAAGTCAAACTAACAACAACGGTGGATATAACACGGTATTGTTTTTGGCAGAAGAGTTATTAAGTAGGTACGTTAACGACCTACCATTATATGAACGACGATCCTTACTTAGAAACGAAGTATAATAGCAACCAGCCRAAGAAGTTATCCACGTGGGTTTTAGTTGTGTACTGTTAGCTAGCTAGCTACTCTGAGTCTGACTGATTCCCGTGCAATATTTAATCGACCAACGGGGGGCACTGTTGAATAGGTATTGAGATACAGGCAGACGCGGGCCCAAAGATGTATGTTACCTTAAATTTGACCTTGTTACAATGCTGACATTTTCTAATTCAATGCACCTTTCTCTGTCTATCCTAACAAGAATGTGTTGCTCATCCCCCGATGTACTTCAGACCTTTATTCTTGATAAAATTGGACAACACTGCTCAAACATTTTTGTCATTCTCATTGGTAGGTAGGCTTACTTGCAGAGTGAAAAAAACGGCCCCGCTTTAAATGATGTTCAGCTTTTAAAGGCTTTATAATGCCTTCATAAACACTTCATGAATGTGTTACAAATCATCTATAACCGTATGGCATGCATTATACAGGCTTCATAAATGTGGCATAACTGTGTGACATAATCGCCAATATCAAATGTGACATAACCCACTTATGTCGAATATGATATAAACATGACATGTTGTGCTGTAGGATTTCCCGTGCTCTGAAGTGTAGTCATGTTTGTCACATTACACCTAATCTCGTTCCCGGACACTTATGCCCAAATGCGCGGAAGGTCCAACGAATCAAATTTGGCCTTCATTAGTTAGGGTTAGGTTTAAKATCCCATTTTAAGAAGAGAAATCGTGGAAATGTGTAGGGTTTGCTGTCCTTCAAAAATCAGCAGTACATTAATTACCTATTTATTGGCACTTTATTTTGTGTCCTGTAATACTTAGTTTGAAGTGAGACACTTTCAGTCATTCATAAAGGCTATATCGCATGATGCTGTACTTACTTTAAAGTCAGACCCCTTTGGTAATTTGTAACACATACATAAATTCCTTGTATCATATGACGCTGTACTTACCCTAAAGTCAGACACCTTTGGTCATTCATAACACATACATAAAGGCTTAATGATGTAAACACACACGTATTAACACTTAGGGAATTCACTATCAGCTCAAACAAATACACATTAAAGACATGTTTAAAGCGTTTCCTTTTATTTTTACATTTTTAAAACAATACAAATACATTAGGTTTGAAAAAGTCCAGCAATGTAATTATATTGAACATTACACAGGGCTGTGTATAGTGTAGCCTGTGACAGGTGTAACCGATGTATAATGTACTCTCCATGCGTTGTGTTTTCACAAAATAAATAACTTCGGCCAGTAGTCCCAGTTGAGCATCATTTATTTCTGCTGTTGTTAAATGGGAAACAGCACGTTAGTTGTGCAGGGCTTAACAGTGTTGATGGCTGTCGATGGCAAAATCGTAGCAATGAAGACAACTGTGTTAGCCGTGGCTTATGTGACCATGACATCGGTGTATGCTAGCTAACACAATTATTTACAGCAATCATATGCCAAAGCACATCCCAGAAAGCCCTTCAATCCCTAACAGGTACCATATACCCACACATGTATAAAATCAGTAACGTACAGCAAACTTGTACACATTGTAAAATAGAAAATAGAAAACAGTATTCAGAACGTGACCTACCCCTTGCARCACATTTTCATACTGGGAAGARCTGACGTTCGCGATCTCCCCCTATCTGCAAGCGGGGCCAATCACAACACCCCTTATTGTCATCAGAGTTGAACTAACCAATAAGAATGCTTGAACATCAAATACACATTTCTTTAGAGGCAAGTGGAAACATAACCAACCCTGTTACACAGGTACCAGACACAAAGATCAGGAGCTTGTCCCTGAGCTGGTGGACGAATGGTTCTCGACTGCTGGAGGTACTGCATGTTGGTTAAACCTTAAAAGTAACAAAGAAAGTTGGCAGGTCTGTTAGGAAACACCATCTGAATAAAGACATTTCTGTGCTGCGCCAGAAATAATCTAAATGGGGAGATGGGGAAACTCCATTCGATTCGTATTATTATATTCCWCTTTCATTTACAAATCTCATGATGTGACTATGAGATGTGGCTGTTTCTAGGGGGATTTTTATTTAGCTGAGCCTTCTAGCTAGCTAAATTTACTTAGCTAGCTACCTAGCTCGCAATTGCTGTAAAGTGACTGAAATTATTTGAAATAACGATTGAGGTACCTATTTAATCTAATTAAACACTTAACTACTACAAACAAATTGAAATGACAATAAATAAAGGTTAACTTACTTGTTTTTCGCTATCCGGTGGCACCACAAGTGGGCATTGCTTTGCGTGTGCTTACAGGAACACCAATGCTCAAGAGACCACCAGAATGATCCTGCGGTGCAGAGGTGAATGCCACCTCTACAACAAAAGCTTGGGCATTAATAAAAATAAAAATAAATGAAATGTCACATTTACATAAATATTCAAACCCTTTACTCAGTACTTTGTTGAAGKACCTTTGGCAGCTATTACAGCCTTCAGTCTTCTTGGGTATGACGCTACAAGCTTGGCACATCTGTATTTGTGGAGTTTCTCCCATTCTTCTCTGCAGATCCTCTCAAGCTTGGATGGGGAGCGTCGCTGCACAGCTATTTTCAGGTCTCTCCAGAGATGTTCGATCAGGTTCAAGTCTGGGCCACTCAAGGACATTCAGAGTCTTGTCCCGAAGTCACTCCTGCATTGTCTTGGCTAWGTACTTTGGGTCGTTGTCATATTGGAAGGTTAACCTTTGTGCCAGTCTGAGTTTCTGAGCACTCTGGAGCAAGTTTTCATCAATGATCTCTCTATYCTTTGCMCTGTTCATCTTTCCCTAAATCCTGACTTGTCTTCKAGTCCCTGRCACTGAAAAACATCCCCACAGCATGATGCTGCCACCACCATTCTTCACCGTAAGGATGGTGCCAGGTTTCCTCCAGACGTGATGCTTGGCATTGTCTGGTTCACCTAGGGGTCATGAAAAGGGTTGTACCAAAATGTTTGATGTATTAGAATAATTGATTATGCTTATGTTATATTAATAGAAGGGGAGGGGTTATAAGACCCCTCCCTCCTTACATTTARAGGGTCCTAGACTACAGATTAACAATATATATATTCATTATATAGTTTTAGAATTGTCCACAGTTGTTTGCTCTTTCTCTCTCTTTTATAAAGAAGACCCCTCTTAGAAATGTGTGACTGAGACAGAACTCTGCAGGGGAGTGTGGGAGATAAGAGACTACTCAGACATTCCACAATAAATCAACTTTGGGGAGGGGACATTTATTGCCTAGCTTTTAGATAAACACTGAAACTCTATGTTTGTACAGCTGTGGATGCAGGGTTTTGGTCTCAGGAGTAAAAAGGTAATGACGTAGTCAGTGACATCACTAAGGCTGGACTTCGCTTTAATAAAACAACTTGAGACCTTTTGTTTGATGCAGAACTTACTTGGAAACATGCGTGCTATGTTCCTGATTGTCAACTTCTGAAAGAAACGAACCCTAACAGCATTCAGGCAAAAMAATTCAATATTGGTTTCATCAGACCAGAGAATCTTGTTTCTCATGGTCTGAGAGTCCTTTAAGTGCCCTTTGGCAAACTCCAAGCGGGCTGTCATGTGCCTTTTACTGAGGAGTGGCTTCTGTTTGGCCACTCTATCATAAAGGCCTGATTGGTGGAGTGCTGCAGAGATGGTTGTCCTTCTGGAAGGTTCTCCCATCTCCACAGAGGAACTCTGGAGCTCTGTCAGAGTGACCATCGGGTTCTTGGTCACCTTCCTGACCAATGCCTTTCTGCCTCAATTGCTCAGTTTGTCCGGGCGGCCAGGTCTAGGAAAAGTCTTGGTGTTTCCAAACTTCTTCCATTTAAGAATGATGGAGGTCACTGTGTTCTTGGGGACCGTCAATGCTGCAGAATTGTTTGGTGCCCTTCCTCAGATCTGTACCTCGACACAATCCTGTCTRGGAGCTTTACGGACAATTCCTTCGACCTCATAGCTTAGTTTTTGCTCTGACATACACTGTCAACTGTGGGACCTTATATAGACAGGTGTGTGCCTTTCCAAATCATGTCCAATCTATTGAATATACCACAGGTGGACTCCAATCAAATTGTAGAAACGTCTCAAGGATGATTAATGGAAACAGGATGCACCAGAGCTCAATTTTAAGTCTCGTAGCAAAGGGTCTGAATACTTGTGTAAATAAGCTATTTCCTTTTTTTTATTTCTAATGAACGTACTAACATTTCACCCCAAAAAATATTTGCTAACATTTCTGTTTTCATATTGTGTGTAGATTGATGAGGAAAAAAACGAATTCAATCCATTTTAAAATAAGGCTGTAACGTAACAAAATGTCAAGGGGTCTGAATACTTTCCGAATGCACTGTAGCTACAGTATTTTTGTGAAGTGAAACATCAGGGAGGTTGTCTGTGGAGTATGGAAGTGGAACTGAGGCTAGTGTGATGGCAAGGTTATATATTTCACAACTACAGTGTTCTGCTGGAGGGAGAAGTCTCCACGAACGATTCCACTGTCCTCTGAAAGTTATTTAGTTTTTTTTATTAATTTGATTATATGTAAGCAATGATTTATAATTGATTTTGAGGTCAATGTCAAAATAAGTACAAATAGCTGGGGGATTCCAACGTTATGGACATTACATTTACATGCACAATCACAACTTTAATGTCTCAGAATGGCGAAACAATATATAAATTAAACTTTTGATCTTTGTGTCTATAGTCGTCCTTGGGGGGAGTGTATACTCAACAAGGCAGACTTCTAAATATAGGCATGCTAGAGAAATGAAGCAAATGAGAGACATTATGGACGTTACATGAAATGGACAAGCCTTTTTGGGAGACTAAACATATTTAGCAAAGGTCTGAGTTTATAAGTCTTAAGGCTGCAGTGACACYACGTTAATGTTACAGTACTCGAGTCCAGGACTCGGACTTGAGTCCGACACAAGTCCCAATTATCATGACTTGTGACTCGACTTGGACTTGACAATTGTTGACTTGGATTTGGACTCGCCTTCTCGACCATTGCTGACTTGGACTTGCCTTCTCGTGACTTGTATTTGCACTTGCACTGGATAGGCTGATCTGATAAGCAGAGTATGAGCAGCTCTGGCTGCGCAGAGCAGCGAGGGTTCTGTTCTCTAGCTGCGGGAAGGACGTGCCACATCCGGCACACACAGCCTACATCAGCTGGTGAGCTGCAGGAGCACAAGCGATGATTGTGGCCAGGCAGACATCGCTCAGGCTTTTACTCCGATCATAGGCTACACTTTTGACTTTCTTGCTTCCCCGTAACCACCAGTCACAAGCCTAATATTTAGCTTTGCCTTTTTAAGAAACACAAACAGCTTTGCGAAATTGCAAACAATAGTATTGAATTTAGTAGTAAAACAACAGTCTAGTTCTCTCCCCCCTTGAGTAGGCGTATAGAAAAGTAGGCTGTCTTTGAATTTGTCATCTCTCTCTGACTTGGACTTACCCATAGGAACTCGACTCGGACTCGAGCACAGGGGACCTGAGACTTGACTCGGACTCGAGCTTTAGTGACTTGACTACAACAATTTTAGTTGCAGTTGCAGGTTGCACGTGACATCATCTCAATCKACGTTGCTGTTACATGAAGCAACTCAAACACAATTAAATTAGCATGCAACAGCCGATCAAATTGAAGCTGCTTCTGTCATATTGTTTGAGAATTCTAAACTCACTTCATGTCATCTTCTTCATTACATCGTGATTTCACAAATTAGACAAAATGCTGGTTGTACAATTTTGCTAGCTAGACACAATTTCATTGCCAGCCCTGTTTGATCAAGCCAGCTAGCAACGAGCTAACCAAGCTAACCAAGCTCTGCACACATAGACAACAGCCACCCTCGAAGCATCGTTACCCATCTCGCAACAAAAGCCGCGGCCCTTGCAGAACAAGGGGAACAACTACTTCAGGTCTCAGAGCGAGTGACGTCACCGATTGAAACGCTATTAGCGCGCACCACCGCTAACTAACTAGCCATTTCACATCGGTTACACTAGCAACAAATTTGCTAGCTAGTTCATGTTGAACAATTTCAGTTGAAACTGGTCAGAAAGAGGTCTGGGTTCAGTTAAAAAAAATTTTTTTTTATTGACGTCCAAACCATGCACGTTGCTGTTACATGAAGCAACTCAAACACAATTAAATTAGCATGCAACAGCCGATCAAATTGAAGCTGCTTCTGTCACCCTTTACTAACCCTGACGCCAGTATTTATTTATATAGCTATATAGCACCTATTTCAGTCCAAGTCCGTCACTGGTCTAAACATGCATACACCCTCAGATAGAATTCTTAGCAAGCAATAGGGAGCGGGTGGGAAAACAAAAGGYATATATATTGGCAATAATAATGTTACATTTTATTTGGCAGATGCCTTTCATGACACTCAAGGACATCGTACATAAAATCTAGTGCTGTACATTTATCTAATTGAGGACCTTGAATACAGTTTTAGTACATTCAGATACAATGATCAGCACTACAACTCCATTTTTATACAACACTCCACTTCGACTCACACTCTCTCCCTCCCTCCGCTGAGACAATTCAGTTGAATAAAAATAAAAAAGTTATTTAAATGTATGGTCCTATGTGCCTCACAAGTAATAGGCTACAACAACTGACATATTACCAGTGTAATTATAAAAGTTATACAACTTTTGACCGGTAGTGTATATGAAAATAGGTAAATGCGTGAAACAATATTTATTTCCAGTAGCCTATCATTTTTCGGAATTGAATTGAATTGGAAGTAGAACTTAGGTCTGTGCTTCTCTGTCCGTGCACTATAGTTAGGCCCTATAAGCTATTGATAATTTCATTGATATCACACAATACATTGTAGGTGCACTTGATGTCCCGCACCAAGTAGAGAATTGCACTCCCTGGCATAAAGTGATCTCGTCTAAGAATATTATTTCCACTGTTCTAGTCTATATAGGCTATGGCCCTGTTATTATGTGCATTACCATACTATTAGTCTATAATTTAAGTTTTATTTGATGGTGTTTCATATGCAGCGTGTAACCTATTGCAAACCTGATCTACTTTGATTGGCCTCCGTGTCAGTGATTAACACTAGAAAAGCCTGGCCTCGTTGGACCCCCTTTCGGGCCAATGAGGTGTCTTTTGAAAGTCAACATTCTATTAGTCTAATAAATACATTTCGTATATACTATCGGAAGAATAAGAATTTGGTTTCCGTTTATGAAGGTCTTGGGTAACAGAATATGGAAGAAAATGTATTTCAAAGKACACAATAGCATTTTTATTAGTTTATGTAACATTAGGCTGGCTATATGTACAAAAGAAAAACCACTAAAACACCACCATTCAAGTGTTATAATCTATAAATAAATACCATCACAAAGAGTATTTATTTGTTAAGGGCAGGTCTTAAGGAATTTATATCTGAATTTAAGAAAATACATTTCAAAAGAACAGAATGGCATATTCTGAGTTTAAATATATTACTATGCTTTGAGTGTAGAGAGTGTGTCCCGCCTGCTCCCACTCCCCCTCACAGGCGGCCAATCATTACGCACACCTGTCACCATCGTTATACGCATCAGCACTTCATTGGACTCACCTGGACTCCATCACTTATTGATTGCCTCCCCTATATCTGTCTATTCCTCAGTTTCATCCCCGTGTCATCACTAATGTCGTTTTTGTTCCCCCTGTCCAGACGCTGTCCTTGTTTTGTTTCATGTCAGTTAATTATAAAATATTCACTCCCTGTACTTGCTTCTCGTCTCCCAGCGTCTGTCCTCACAGAGTGCATGTAATAGCAGTAATTCTGCTAAGAATCTGCTCTTTCTGATACTATATAGACATCAAAATGTTTTACCTGCTTGTGATTCTGTAGGAGAATTAGCAACGGTCACTTTTTGGCACTCAGTTTTTTTCCCTGCCTCTGTGTTATTCAGCTGTGCTGTTCATCAGATTCTTCATATACAATTTATAATATTCTCACCCACCAGACTATTGTCAATGTAATCTTGTCTTTCGGGTAACAATTGTTATATGTGTGAAATATGTTTTGATATAGTTTAGGTGTAGTTTCAATTGACATGCCCTCTTAAAACTGCTTGTTAAAAAAATTGTGTTAAACTTATTTAGGAAAAGTCACGGATGGGGGGACATAACTTTTGAAATGGCAGAGTAATTTCAAAAAGTACATTTGTTTTGAGTCAATATGGAGCTTTCGGCTCTCCTCGTGTTAAATGACATTTGTGGCCGCCTAGCCTAATATCTCCTGGTCGCTGAGCCAGTGAGAGGTTGCCAAGCCTATTGTGATTATTACTGTTATACCTGGGCATTATGTTTTAGTCTCATAGTCTATTAATTATAGGTCTATGGTTTAATATGTGTAGGTCGACGTGAGTCATTTGTTAAATGCAAGCGTCATTGATTTACATAGGCCTAGAAGACTATTTGGTCTGTATAAAAATAAGTGATGTGGTCTGAAGTGGTCTGTATAAAAATAAATGATATAAAAAGAAGTGATGCAGTCAGTCTCTCCTCAACTCTTAGCCAAGAGAGTCTGGCATGTATAGTATTTATATCAGCCCTCTGATTACAATGGAGAGCAAGACGTGCCGCTCTGTTCTGGGCCAGCTGCAGCTTAACTAGGTATTTCCTTGCAACACTCGACCACACGACTGGACAATAATCAAGATAAGACAAAACTAGAGCCTGCAGAACTTGCTTTTTGGAGTGTGGTGTCAAAAAAGCAGAGCATCTCTTTATTACAGACAGACCTCTCCCCATCTTTACAACCATTGAATCTATATGTTTTGACCGTGACAGTTTACAATCTAAGGTAACACCAAGTAATTTAGTCTCCTAAACTTGTTCAACAGCCACACTGTTCATTCCCATATTCAGCTGAGGTCTAGAACTTATGGAATGATTTGTGCCAAATGCAATGCTCTTAGTTTTAGAGATGTTCAGAACCAGTTTATTACTGCCTGCCCATTCCAAAACAGATTGCAACTCTTTGTTAAGGATTGTAGTGACTTCATTAGCTGTGGTTGCTGATGTGTATATGGACACACATGCCTTGTTTAATGCCAGTGGCAGGTCATTGATAAAAATAAAAGAGTAGAGGGCCTAGAGAGCTTCTGTGAGGTACACCACACTTTACATGTTTGACATTAGAGAAGCTTCCAATAAAGAAAACCATTTGAGTTCTATTAGATAGAGAGCTCTGAATCCAAGATATGGCAGAGGTTGAAAAGCCATAACACATATGTTTTTCAACAACAGGTTATGGTCAATAATTTCAAAGGCTGCACTGAAACCTAACAGTACAGTAATTTGTGTCAGTGCAGTACATGTTGAGTTCCCTTCTCTATAAGCATGCTGAAGTCTCCATATACCAAAAATGTGCTCCACTGCACCTCTGGTGCGAATATGACCTTGGTTGTACCGTTGTTGCTCAGGTCCTATTGCAGGAAGATAGGGGTTGAACAATAAGTTGGTCTGTGCATACCCGCTGTCACCAAGTATGATTCCACTATGTTGTCTTCCTTCAAGCTGAGCATACAAAGAGGAGTTCTGGAGTTGAACCTTTCCGACGTGCAACAATGTTGGAGAACTGCAAATTGTGAGTGCACACACTTTGTACAGTTTTTAAGATTCCTGTACTTCTCAGCATCTGCTGTAGATTGYAATATGACTTCCATCTATACAGCTAATGACTCCAGGGAAGTTCCCATATTCATATAACTCCACCTTGTAGTTGGCTTGGGTAACAGCATAATGGAACTTCATGTAATTGTCTTTCAGTTCGAAATTGTAGACTTTGTGGACTATTCTGCACACTGTCTGTTCACTTGCACCACACAAATCTCCTGTTTCACAATGGAAGGTTCCAGATGCCCAAAACCTCAATGTCAGCTGCATTTTCTTTGTATATACGGAAACGATCACGAAAATTGATTTAATCAAAATCATTCAGTGGGTTGCTCCTGTCTATAATCGCCCTTCTGTCTGGCCATGGTGGTGGTCTTTGATCATCATTGAAATAGTCCAGGTAATACATTTTTTGGCCAGGTTTAATTTAAGCTTTCACTAAGGTCTTCGAAAGCTAAGTTAATAAACAGATCACCGACCATCTCGAATCCCACCGTACCTTCTCCGCTGTGCAATCCGGTTTCCGAGCCGGTCACGGGTGCACCTCAGCCACGCTCAAGGTACTAAACGATATAATAACCGCCATCGATAAAAGACAGTACTGTGCAGCCGTCTTCATCGACCTGGCCAAGGCTTTCGACTCTGTCAATCACCACATTCTTATCGGCAGACTCTTTTTCTAATGACTGCCTTGCCTGGTTCACCAACTACTTTGCAGACAGAGTTCAGTGTGTCAAATCGGAGGGCATGTTGTCDGGTCCTCTGGCAGTCTCTATGGGGGTACCACAGGGTTCAATTCTCGGGCCGACTCTTTTCTCTGTATACATCAATGATGTTGCTCTTGCTGCGGGCGATTCCCTGATCCACCTCTACGCAGACGACACCATTCTYTATACTTCRGGCCCTTCRTTGGACACTGTGRTAWCTAACCTCCAAACGAGCTTCAATGCCATACAACACTCCTTCCGTGGCCTCCAACTGCTCTTAAGCGCTAGTAAAACCAAATGCATGCTTTTCAACCATTCGCTACCTGCACCCGCCCGCCCGACTAGCATCACCACCCTGGACGGTTCCGACCTAGAATATGTGGACATCTATAAATACCTAGGTGTCTGGCTAGACTGTAAACTCTCCTTCCAGACTCATATTAAACATCTCCAATCCAAAATCAAATCAAGAATCGGCTTTCTATTTCGCAACAAAGCCTCCTTCCCTCACGCCGCCAGATGTGTATAAGAGACAGCCTTCCAGACTCATATTAAACATCTCCAATCCAAAATCAAATCAAGAATCGGCTTTCTATTTCGCAACAAAGCCTCCTTCCCTCACGCCGCCAAACTTACCCTAGTAAAACTGACTGTCCTACCGATCCTCGACTTCGGCGATGTCATCTACAAAATAGCTTCCAATACTCTACTCAGCAAACTAGATGCAGTTTATCATAGTGCCATCCGTTTTGTTACTAAAACACCTTATACCACCCACCACTGCGACCTGTATGCTCTAGTCGGCTGGCCCTCGCTACATATTCGTCGCCAGACCCACTGGCTCCAGGTCATCTATAAGTCCATGCTAGGTAAAGCTCCGCCTTATCTCAGTTCACTGGTCATGATAACAACACCCACCCGTAGCACGCGCTCCAGCAGGTATTTTGCACTGATCATCCCCAAAGCCAACACCTCATTTGGCCGCCTTTCCTTCCAGTTCTCTGCTGCAAAAATCGCTGAAGTTGGAGACTTTTATTTCCCTCACCAACTTTAAACATCTGCTATCTGAGCAGCTAACCGATCGCTGCAGCTGTACATAGTCCATCTGTAAATAGCCCACCCAATCTACCTACCTCATCCCCATACTGTTTTTATTTATTTACTTTCCGGCTCTTTTGCACACCAGTATCTCTACTTGCACATGATCATCTGATTTATCACTCCAGTGTTAATCTGCTAAATTGTAATTATTCGCTCCTATGGCCTATTTATTGCCTACCTCCTCATGCCTTTTGCACACAATGTATATAGATCCTTTTTTTTTTTCCTACTGTGTTATTGACTTGTTTATTGTTTACTCCATGTGTAACTCTGTGTTGTTGTCTGTTCACACTGCTATGCTTTATCTTGGCCAGGTCGCAGTTGTAAATGAGAACTTGTTCTCAACTAGCCTACCTGGTTAAATAAGGGTGAAATAAAAAAATTAATAAAAAAGATCAAAATGAATTATAATCGTCCTTCTGGAAATCAGACTTTTTAAATCTAGACTATGGCAAGTCTGAGACTATTTTAAACCATGTCTGTAATAGAATTTTGTCCAGTTTAAAAGTGAAAATTTGTCTAGGATTAGGCTTAATCTGTGTCCGCGAAACCACCCCATAGAGTTTGTTTTATGGTAGGATCAAGATGGTCAGATTGATATTAAGATACTGCATATTGAAATTTATTAGTGGAATGCTTAATGTTTCATTAGCATCATGGCAAAATGAAAATGTCTAGTAACCCATGTTGGTATAAGTGTTGGAAACGCAGGAGTATGTGACTGAACTCTTTGTTCTTGCTATCAGCAAAACAAGAGCTGTCATTGTAAGGGGTGAGCTATAGCCATAGGAATTTGAGGTCATGCAGCTACAGTGTACATAAGACGGTTGGTTCTTGGAACAGTAAATGGACAGGGCTGTTTCACGCCTTAAGTATTTTTGGTCGTCATGGTGTTTGACCCTAGGTCAATTGACTTCAGTTGAGCCTCGAGACAAAGGGGGCGAGAAGGGTAAAATGGGGTGTAAGGGTAAAATACAAACATGAGAAGGGTGTTTATTTGTGAGAGCGAGCAAGTTAGCACGGTGTAATTGTGTCGCGTTCATAAATCAACGAGGGAATTTCCCCACATCTTGTACAAGCCAAATATGTGAACACAGTTCCACCAGAGTATAGTATTACACAGGGAAATATCTGAGAAAACTAAAATAATCTTCTTTCTACAAACCCCCAATCCATCTTCATGAAACAAAAACAGGTATTTTCTCCTGTTCCTATAAGAACAAACAACATTGTATAAGTCCCAGTCCACATACAGTATAGGCCTATGGCTTATAACATGGAAAATACCTGTAAGTGATTGCCAAAGAAGGACAGAGGATGTTACAGTAGTAGCCTGATGTAGTTTGACCCATAGATAGGACACCTGGTTCAAATCAAGTGGAAGCCTGAGGCCTGAGTAAGCACAATGTGTTTCCTATGTGTGTCTGTAAATGTTTGGGCCTTGAATGTGGAATTAGAAAAATAAGTGTGAAATTGCATTGGATTTTGTTACTCCTCAAAACAAACTCCTAGGGATTGTTATGAAAAAGTGTGAAAACTGTTAGAAAAGACAATGGATTCTTGAGGCGTGTTTGAGGACAAGCAAATACCCTCACCTTTAGTCTTTGTAGAGCAAACATTTGACAATTTGACCAGTTATGGAGAGAAATAAAGAGAGAGAGGGAGAAAGAGAGAGAGAGAGCAGACTGCAGACGTGAGGTCTAGAGGTGCTTCATGTTTGTTGTTCTTGTTAAAAGCATTACCTCATTGTCCAGCTGTGAGCAGGCGAGACCAGAGTGAGAGCGAGAGAGCAAGAGAGCATTTTACCCCTCTGTTACTCTACTCATATCTGAGCATGGAGCTTTTTGTTTGGGGAGGAAGTTTTCACAGCTCCAGTTTTACAACCCTCAGTCACTCTGACTCTGCCCAGCCCTTGACAGAAAGTGGTGACCTCACTCCTCTAATGAAACTTCCCCCCTCTCTTTCCCTTCCTATTTTTTCTAAGAGAGCACCCAGGCAGCAAGCCAGACACTTTCCCTTTTCACTCAGTTCTCTCTCTCGCTCTGTCTCTCTCTCTGTCTTTCTCTCTCTCTCTCTCTGTCTCTCTGTCTCTCTCTCTGTCTCTCTCTGTCTCTCTCTCTCACTATTGGCTTGGTGGTTGCTCAGAAGAGGCACTCCTCCCTCCTCATATTGGTTTCCCCTGACATGACACAGGCGCTGTAGCTCAGTGGATAGCTTCGAAACAGACAGGAGGGTACGTTCTATTGTGTGTCCTGTACTTGTCTTCCTCTCCATGAGGTGCAAGGAGGCGGGTGGCTTTTTGAGTGAGTTTTGCGTTTGACAATTTTTTGGGGTAAAAGAGCGTTGTTTATTCGGGGATTCGTCTTATTTTTCCTCTAATTTTGAACTTCTGATACTGGACATTGCAGTACATGAGGTGAGATATCTGTATTGTTTTGTGATTCTTGTCACAGTATGCCCATCTAGACGAAACTGCACAGCTATCAAAAACCATGTCTGAGGGTGTCGTCAGAAAAATCCAACCCTTTACCATTGGGACCAGGCTGTCTGTCCCCTCCGAAGCCAAATGCCAGGAGTTCGTGGACGTCTATCTGCCGAAGTCTGCTGCTCCGAACAAGTTGGAGCTACACGACCAATTGTCCCTTTACGTGGGCCAGTCCCAGGGGTGGCCTGGGGACTCGGAACTCCCACAAGTGGCCACCCAGGTCTACGCTTCAACACCAGAGGGACATCAGGATGAGAGAGTGGAGGAGGACAGGAATTCTGTGTCCCCCACTGCATCCTCTAGATCCATCAGGAAGATTGCTATTTGCCGGAACGTCGAGACAGTCCCCGACGTGTCCGTGTGTGACTCTGACCTGGCCACCTCAGTTAGATCCACGTCAGAGACCATCCGAAGCAACTGCAACAGTGTTCACCCAAAACCGCCATCCTTGATGGTAGAGGACGACTTGGATAAGAGGTCCAACTCTCAGTCTAAGGTAACCTTGGATTACAGTTGTTTTATTCATGGTGTCTCACATGTTATTAAGTTGGGATAGGCTACAAGCCAGCACCAACTAATGTACATTTCAAATCACTTGGTTCAAATCAATTGACTTTGAAATGGTGAATGTCTCAACCAGTGTTATGGACATTTGTTTTGTTTCTGTTGGTCAATGTGACCAGTGTTAACCATTCTCGAGCTTTCTGAAAGCAAATGAATTTACTTGTTTACTTTAAAGAAAGTAAGTCCAGAGCCAAAAGGCAATAGGAGGATTGGGAATTAAATCCATAACCACAAAACCCAGTGTAAGTAATGTTTTGTTTTTCTCCCTCATTTCACATACTATGTGATGCTCTCATTACGTAATAGTGTTTTTTAACATACTAATAATTACTGGATTTGCATTACTGACTAAGCTGAGTAACAACATCAGGATCTTTCCATTGGACGCCTTCCACCCTGCAACACAATCTACTTTTTTTTCAGCTGTTACCAAAAGCAACGTGATATAAACACCACCATAACGTGCATTGTTCCAGCATGAAACCTCCACACCACACACACACACACCCACACACACACACACACACACACACACACACACACACACACACACACACACACACACACACACACACACCACACACACACACACACACACACACACACACCATAACGTGCATTGTTCCAGCATGAAACCTCCACACACACACACACACACACACACACAATGTGTGCACTATTACCTCAGTGTTGCATTATCCACACTGTACTCTGGAGCTATGAGATCATCAGCAGGCTTTCATTAAGCAAGGCAAAAGGCCACGTTTCGGATGAACTGGTTATTTCCACAGAATAAACGACTCCCAATTCCATAATTGAAGGGGTTGTGCGATAAAAATAGCAATCAGGCACATTGCGTTGGCGGATATAATGATGCCAAACTGAAGTTGGTACCTGTGATTAAGTGTTTCTCCAGATCCACAGCTGGCAAACGGGTTATTTCAATATTTGCGAGTGCCTTTCGGAATTTAACGGGATCCTGATTGTATTTAATGGCGACATTGAACAACTATTTTGAAATGTAACTCCACACGTTCCATAAGTTCCACTCCAGTGGCACAAGCATACCAAAATAAGCTTACAGACGAGGAAGATCGTGTACTTATTATCACATACCATGTTAAGATGCATATTTTATGCACTCCGAAAGCATGACATACATTTGAAGTAAACCGGAAAATTAAGTTAGATATTTATACAGACAACAGTCCCATGGTTACAGTTTTCAATGCTGAGCGTGCAACTAGCAAAAGGACAGTGGGAGGGGGAAAGGAACGCCCCAACAGCGAGAAAGAGGAGCAATTATTTTGAGATGAGATCATGGCTTTGGCTCTCTTCGTTCTTCATCTCGGCCCTGTGTAGGTGGGCTGGCTGAGTCACACAAAGCTGTGTTTAGTACACATGTTCCATTTTTCACCAGGATTGAGTCTAGCTCTGGGGGTCCGTTTTTGTGCACCCGTCTGTACATTTCCCTGTTTCTCATGACAATGTCTACATCTCTTGAAGTTTTCAACTTTTCAAGTACCCAAGACTAAATAGACACATTGTTTATAGCCAGCCAAGCTATCCAAATACTACAGGGTATGTGCATTCAGTTTTGTGGTCTTTTGTAGCCTACCTGTGGCTGGAACTACCAAGGCACGTGGAAATCTTGCAACATGATGAAACCTGTGCAACAGTTCTTACATGAAACCTGTGCAACAGGGCTTACAGAGACACATTATTGTAAAACATTATAAAAGCTCATATACAAGCTTATCAACGCATCATACTGCAAGCTTTAAGTAAACTGTTACCAAAGTTTGTATTTCACTGCAGAAAATACAGTACATTACGTTCCAGGAAAACAAACGTCATTCTAAGATGAAAAGCAGGCAGGCCTAACAAGTTTCAGATTATTGTGGAGACTGTAGGGAACCAGCAGCAGGTTGCTCCATGATTTAGCTACACACAGTGATGATGTAAGAGGTCTCAGAAAGATAATAGGCATCATTCAACGTTTTGCATGAGGTCATCAGTACAGAATGTATTGGCATGGCATTGAGAGAACGGCGACAGACAAGGAAAAGGTTATGAAATCGCATAGCGTAGATGGAGATGGAGTAGTGCTCTGGAGCTCGCAGAAAATGATTAATTGCAAAGTAGCAGAAGTAAATTATATGAAATGAATGTATCGCCTGTAGTGATTTAACAGCTATGGTAAAAAAAAGAAAAAAAAAAAAAAAATTATGTTACAAATACTGATAACCATCTGTATAATGCATGACCATGCTCATAGTGCAGTAAATGCGATAACCATTCATAACACATCATGAGTACTTTTAACAGCACTTCTAAATGAATAACAGCTACATTCCTAATACATTACACTACAACTCATGGATCCCTGTGACAGCCAATGTATTGCAAATGCTTAAATGACCATACAGAAATCCTTTGTAATATATTACACACAGGTGGTTCAAATATACACTGAACAAAAATATAATCGCAACATGCTACTATTTCTAAGATTTTACTGAGATACAGTTCATATAAGGAAATGTAAATAAATGTGTTAGGCCCTAATCTATGGATTTCATATCACTGGGAATATGAAAAATGGTAGGTGCGTGGATCAGAAAACCAGTCAGTATATGGTGTGACCACCATTTGCCTCATGCAGCGTGACACATCTCCTTCGCATAGAGTCGATCAGGCTGTTGGTTGTGGCCTGTGGAATGTTGTCCCACTCCTCTTCAATGACTGTGCAAAGTCGCTGGATATTGGCGGGAGCTGGAACACGCTGTCTTCCTCGTCGATCCAGAGCATCCCAAACATGCTCAATGGGTGACATGTCTGGTGAGTATGCAGTCCATAAAAGAACTGGGACGTTTTCATCTTCCAGGAATTGTGTACAGATCCTTGCGACATGGCACCGTGCATTATCATGCTGAAATATGAGGTGACAGCGGCAGATGAATGGCACAACATTTCTGAGATATTTTATTTCAGCTCATGAAACATGGGACCAACACCTTAGATGTTGTGTTTATATTTTTGTTCAGTATATATATCACCGTTCAAAAGTTTGGGGCCACTTAGAAATGTCCTTGTTTTGAAAGAAAAAAAAAAAAAAAGTTCATTAAAATAACATCAAATTGATAAAAAATACAGTGTAGACATTGTTAATGTTGTAAATGACTATTGTAGCTGGAAACGCCAGATTTTTTATGGAATATCTACATAGGCGTACAGAGGCCCATTATCGGCAACCAAGCATCCCGGAGTCGCTTCTTCACTGTTGACGTTGAGACTGGTGTTTTGCGGGTACTATTTAATGAAGCTGTATTTCTGTTCAATTTGATGTTATTTTAATGGACAAAAAATTTGCTTTTCTTTAAAAAACAAGGACATTTCTAAGTGACCACAAACTTTTGAACTGTAGTGTGTATATATATACAGTTGAAGTCGGGAGTTTACATACACTTTAGCCAAATAGATTTAAACTCAGCTTTTCACAATTCCTGACATTTAATGCTCGTAAAAATGACCTGTCTTAGGTCAGTTAGGATCACCACTTAATTTTAAGAATGTGAAATGTCAAAATAATAGTAGAGAGAATGATTGATTTATTTCCAGCTTTTATTTCTTTCATCACATTCCAAGTGGATCAGAAGTTTACGTACACTCAGTTAGTATTTGGTAGCCTTGCCTTTAAATTGTTTAACTTGGGTCAAACGTTTTGGGTAGCCTTCCACAAGCTTCCTACAATAAGTTGGGTGAATTTTTGCCCATTCCTCCTGACAGAGCTGTTGTAACTGAGTCAGGTTTGTAAGGCCTCCTTGCTCGCACACGCTTTTTCAGTTCTGCCCACAGATGTTCTATAGGATTGAGGTCAGGGCTTTGTGATGGCCACTCCAATACCTTGACTTTGTTGTCCTTAAGCCATTTTGCCACAACTTTGGAAGTATGCTTGGGGTCATTGTCCATTTGGAAGACCCATTTGCGACCAAGCTTTAACTTCCTGACTGAMGTCTTGAGATGTTGCTTCAATATATCCACATCATTTTCCTGCCTCATGATGCCATCTATTTTGTGAAGTGCACCAGTCCCTCCTGCAGCAAAGCACCCCCACAACATGATGCTGCCACCCCCGTGCTTCACGTTTGGGATGGTGTTCTTCGGCTTGCAAACCTCCCTGTCTCTTATACACATCTAGATGTGTATAAGAGACAGGTCCCATGGTGTTTATACTTGCGTACTATTGTTTGTACAGATAAACGTGGTACCTTCAGGCATTTGGAAATTACTCCCAAGGATGAACCAGACTTGTGGAGGTCTACAATTTGTTTTCTGAGGTCTTCTGAGGCTGATTTCTTTTGATTTTCCCATGATGTCAAGCAAAGAGGCACTGAGTTTGAAGGTAGGCCTTGAAATACATCCACTGGTACACCTCCAATTGACTCAAATTATGTCAATTAGCCTATCAGAAGCTTCTAAAGCCATGACATAATTTTCTGGAGTTTTCCAAGCTGTTTAAAGGCACAGTCAACTTAGTGTATGTAAACTTCTGACCCACTAGAATTGTGATACAGTGAATTATAAGTGAAATAATCTGTCTGTAAACAATTGTTGGATAAATTACTTGTGTCATGCACAAAGTAGATGTCCTAACCGACTTGCCAAAACTATAGTTTGTCAACAAGAAATTTGTGGAGTGGTTGAAAAACYAGTTTTAATGACTCCAACCTAAGTGTATGTAAACTTCCGACTTCAACTGATATATAGAAGAATTGGTCCCATGTGGGTAATATATATATATATATATATATATTATATATATATATATATATTACTCACATGGGACCAATTCTTCTTGTTTACAGACTGTCGTAAAATTGAACTAACTGTCCAATAAGATATGTAAGAAGTGGGAGCTAGAGTCGTCTTTTTAATTCATCACTTCTTTTTCATTTATTTGTGCAATTGTGAAACACAAGAATTATGAGTACCACAGGCTTGCAACTGTCTCTCAGTACACCTGCAATGTTTGTAATGTCTGTATAAATTAGATTGGGAAATGTAAAGGAATGTATTTCATGATATATTGCAGGCTTGTTCTGTTTTGACTATCAATAATATATTTCATGATTATATTGCAGTTTTACTTTGTAACAAATGACTATCAATAATAGTACATTTACTCCTTTTTGCTTGCTCAATTCCAGATGTTTAATCCCAGGTTCCAAACTGTTTAGTTAGCCAAACACGTAAATAAGTGTTCCAGTGTATTTTTATATATTCTTTTCAGTATATTTTCTGTATTTATAAACAGTAATCTCCTCACTAAAGGCACAGTACTCATCAAATGTACTCATGTCATCATGGATAGATACTTTAGTGTAAGAGCATATCTGCTGCAGTAAACATCCCTTGAACTCATTTCGTATCAACTTGATTTTAAAGACTTGTTATTACTCAATCGTGTTTCTATACAGGTGGACTCTTGGTTCAAGAGGAAGTATTGGGATCTGAAGTATGGCTGTAGTGTCCTTGGATGTCCTTTGCAGGACCCAGAGGACGCGTCACCGACCCAACAGCGAGACCTAAAGGACATTGAGAATTCCCTCATACAGATGACGAGAAGTCTGGACATAAAACAGGTTTGTGCTTCAATTAATGAATCAATGTGTAGTGCACAAAGGTCCATGATATGGTGAAGCTCATAGTTCAGTGTTTCTCAATCCATAAAACATATTTTGTTCTAGCCCAGCACTAACACACCTGACTCAACTGATTAGTTGAATCAGGAGTGTTAGTGCTGGGCTCAAACAAAAATGTGCACCCTGGAATGGATAAAGAAACGTTGTCATGGACCTTTATGCACTACACATGAATTACATTTACTTCCTGCAATATTGTACTGTATCCACATACATGCCCTCAAGTGTCAGAACCATGCATTGAGTATACTGGTTCACAGATTCTTCCTTTATAATGTCCTCTATAGGATGGACATCAGTGCGAGATGCTTGACGTGGAGACCGACCACAGGGGAGAGAAGAGGAAGAGACTGCAACAGATAGAAGGCAACAAAATCCCTTCTAGAGAGAACACCGTTAACCAAACGTAAGTCCCATTTTTGACCGTTTGAGCAAGATGTATCAATAACACCTTACTTTAATTAAAACATAAAGCAATAACAGCAAGGCACTCGAGGATCCTAAGCTGTGATATACTCATGATAAATCATGGCCACTCGCGCTTAATTTGAGTTTTTTGATTTCTCTATGGCTCAATCAAATCAAATGTTATTTGTCACACGCGCCGAATACAACAGGTGTAGATCTTACTGTGAAATGCTTACTTACAAGCCCTTAACCAACAATACAGTTTTAAGAAAAAAAGTGTTAAGAAAGTATTTACTAAAATAAATTGAAGTAAAAAAGAAAAATAGAAAAATAACAGATAATTAAGGAGCAACAATAAAATAACAGTAGTGAGGCTATAAACAGGGGGTACTGGTACAGAGTCAATGTGCGGGGGCACCGGTTAGCCGAGGTAATTGAAATAATATGTACATGTAGGTAGAGGTAAAGTGACTATGAATGGATAATAAACAGTGAGTAGCAGCAATATAAAAATGAGGCTGGGGGGGAAATAGCAAATAGTCTGGATAACCATTTGATTAGCTGTTCAGAAGTCTTATGGCTTGGGGGTGGAAGCTGTTAAGAAGCCTTTTGGACCTAGACTTGGCACTCCGGTAGCACTTGCCATGCGGTAGCAGAAAGAACAGTCTATGACTAGGGTGGCTAGAGTCTTTCTCTGACACCGCCTGGTATAAAGGTCCTGGATGGCAGGAAGCTTGGCCTCAGTAATGTACTGGGCCGTACGCACTACCCTCTGTAGTGCCTTGCGGTCGGAGACTGAGCAGTTGCCATACCAGGCGGTGATGCAACCAGTCAGGATTGCTCGATGGTGCAGCTGTAGAACTTTTTGAGGATCTGAGGACCCATGCCAGATCTTTTCAGTCTCCTGGGGGGGAATAGATGTTGTCATGCCCTCTTCACGACTGTCTTGGTGTGTTTGGACCATGTTAGGTTGTTGGTGATGTGGACACCAAGCAACTTGAAGCTCTCAACCTGCTCCACTACAGCCCCGTCGATGAGAATGGGGGCGTGCTTGGTCCTCCTTTTCCTGTAGTCCACAATCATCTTCACGTTGAAGGAGAGGTTGTTATTCTGGCACCACACTGCCAGGTCTCTGACCTCCTCCCTATAGGCTGTCTCATCGTTGTTGGTGATCAGGCCTACCACTGTTGTGTCGTCGGCAAACTTAATGTTGGTGCTTGGCCATGAAGTCATGGGTGAACAGGGAGTACAGGAGGGGACTGAGCACGCACCCCTAAGGGGCCCCGTGTTGATGATCAGCGTGGCAGATGTGTTGTTACCTACCCTTACCACCTGGGGGCGGCCCATCAGGAAGTCCAGGATCTAGTTGAAGGGAGGTGTTTAGTCCCAGGGTCCTTAGCTTAGTGATGAGCTTTGAGGGCACTATGGTGTTGAACGCTGAGCTGTGGTCAATTAATAGAATTCTCACGTAGGCATTCCTTTTCTCCAGGTGGGAAAGGGCAGTGTGGAGTGCAATAGAGATTGCATCATCTGTGGATCTGTTGGGGCGGTATGCAAATTGGAGAGGGTCTAGGGTTTCTGGGATACTAGTGTTGATCTGAGCCGTGACCAGCCTTTCAAAGCACTTCATGAATACAGACGTGAGTGCTATGGGTCGATAGTCATTTATGTAGGTTACCTTGTTGTTCTTGGGTACAGGGACTATGGAGGTCTGCTTGGAACATGTTGGTATTACAAACTCGGTCAGGGACAGGTTGAAAATGTCAGTGAAGACACTTGCCAGTTGGTCAATGCATGCTCTGAGTCCACGTCCTGGTAATCCGTCTGGCCTTGTGAATGTTAAATCGTTTTAAGGTCTTACTCACATCGGCTACGTAGTGCATGATCACACAGTCATCCGGAACAGCTGATACTCTCATGCATGCTTCAGTGCTGCTTGCCTCGAAGCGAGCATATAAGATATTTAGTTCGTCTGGTAGGCTCGTGTCACTGGGCAGCTCGCGGCTGTGCTTCCCTTTGTAGTCCGTAATAGTTTGCAAGCCCTGCCACAGGGCTTTGCCTGTTTGATGGTTTGTCGGAAGGCATACTGTGATTTCTTCTAAACGGCTGGGTTAGAGTCCTTGACTAGGCTACATATACTTTGTCCTTGGTGCTATGGATGTCTATTTGTTATGGCTACCGTTAACATGTTGTTTTCCTATCTACTCCTATGTAACTACAGCTTTCCATGTTATGTAACAGTACTTGATCTGACTTGAATTACTTCCACATCCATCTTGGATTTCAAGTCATATCTGGGAATTTGACCCCATTGTGATCCCATTGCCAATGCACTGAACTAGATACTGTGTCTCTTTGGTAGCTGGCTGAGGTTCCAGTCACTGTTAAGAAACTATCACCAAGACCTCAAACTGGCTCTGGACGTCTCCTCCTTCTACCAACAGGCTGACACCATCATCTGCACCATCAACAGGAAGGTAAAAAGGCAGAATAGGAATTTGGACAAGAGTCCTATTTTGCACCAGTGATCCTTTAAAGGTACAATCTGCAATATTTACATGCTGTTAAATGTTTGATTGATTCTTGAAAAAATATATGCGTCATGAGCTTAAGTACATCATCATACATCATCATGTCCCCATCATAACATCATAACCCCAAATTTAAGATCGTTTTACTCCATAGTTCCTCTTTGTTATCATTTGAATGGCATGTGGAAATGTGGTCCCAAGGTTCTGCAGATTATCATTGTTTTGTAATTACACGTGATTACACATGCTTATTATCATAAGATTGACTCTATATTATTTTGTTTGTTTGGTAGAGAAGCGTCCTGTCTGGATCAGATAACCAGGGGAGCTGCGGTCAGACAGAGATCTACAATATTGCCAGTCAAATCATGGTGAGTGGCACATGGGTTATGTAGCTCAAAATAATTCATGCATTTATGGGGAAATGCAGCAATGCATCATTCATGCATCAGGGTTGTGTTCAATTCCATTTCAAGTGAAATACCGGTCGTTTACAAATGTTCTCATTGAAAATACTAAAATGTACTCCGATATGAATTTAAAAGGAATGCACTACAACTGTAATGTATGGTCTAAGCACATTTTGTAACCTTTATCTAACTAGGCAAGTCAGTTAAGAACAAATTCTTATTTACGATGACGGCCTTGTTCAGGGGCCGAACGACAGATTTTTTACCTTGTCAGCTCAGGGATTCGATCTAGCAACCTTTCGGTTACTGGCCCAATGCTCTAACCACTAGGCCACCTGCTCAGTACTCAAGACTACCTCAATCCTAAGTAGAGAGAAACACAGAGAAACTATCATAAGACAGTGAAACATAACACTAAAATCTAGACTACTCCTTCCTAGACCTTCTCTGAATCTTTTTGGGGCGTTTCCCCCTTCACCATAGAAGAAGCCTTCTATGACGGGATGTTATACTTCCGTGTTAAATCTAACCGTAGACTTCCATTTTCAAGAGCGTGGGTCGTTTTCCAAGACTGTAAATCAACTGTAAATGAATTGTGTCACATCCATCCACTACCCCCATCCCCTCCTCGACCATGCTCTCTCCAGATGCTGAACGAGACTGTTTCACGCCTTTCGGACCTCCACCCTACCCTGGCTGCCAGAGTGACACGGAAGCAGGCTGAGGTGCAGGAGAGCTGGGGCCTTCTCCAGGAGGGTAGTGGGTAAATAAGGGTCCTAAAGCCCATAATGTTTGTTTGTCGGTTTCTCTAATGCAGCGTTTCCTAAAATTGGTCCTCGGGGACCCCAAGGGGTGCACGTTTTGGTTTTTGCCCTTACACTACACAGCTAATTCAAATGATCAAAGGTTGATGATTAGTTGATTATTTGAATCAGCTGTGTAGTGCTAAGGCAAAAAAAACGAAATGTGCACCCCTTGTGGTCCCGAGGAACAAGTTTGGGAAACCTTGCTCTAATGGCACCCTATTCCCTATATACAGTAGTTCACTATTTTTGACCAAGGCCCATGCGACTCTGATCAAAAGTAGTGCATTACATAGAGAATAGGGTGCCATTTCAGGATACCCTATAAAGTCCTTCTATTATATAACACAGTGTTTCCTAACTCCAGTCCTTGAGTACCCCCAACAGCACACATTTGTTGTAGCCTTGGACAAAAACACCTGATTCAACTTGATTACTTGAGAAGTAGAATCAGATGTGCTTGTCCAGGGCCACAATGTGTGTTGTTGGGGGTACTCGGGGAAACACTGATCTAATATCGCATTATCTAGGGGTGTGTTACAAGGATGCCATCTATCATCGTGTCTATATATTATGGCAATATTTGCTATAAATGTAAGATCAAATGCGAACATCAAAGGATTTTGAGAATGTTTGCAGCGTTTACACATGGTTCCTGAATGCCCTTCACATAAAAAGGGTTTTACTAAAAGAACTGGAATGGTTTCTTCCAAATTGGGAGATTTATTTTCAATAAATATATAAATACAAAAACAGGCTTCAAAATGGCAGAGCTAAAATGTTAAAAACATGGACTAAAAGATTATTAAGCCCCAGAATAAAATAATAATCTTCACTGGTCTATCGTTGCTTACCTCTTCTTCCCCACTGGCACTCTCCCACACACATTTAAACACCTGTAGCTCATTATCTCAGTGGGAGCCAATACCAATTCAATACCAACTCAGTAGCCAATACCAATTCAGACACAAACACTCAATTACTACACACTTAACTGGTTCAGGTGAATTGGTGGAATGAGATCTCAACTATGGCATGATATGAATAATGTATGTTAAGCAAGAACCATGGAATACAATTAACATAGAAATAAACACTCACAAATACAATTTAAATTAGGGGCAAGGTTCAAATGTTCAAGTGAGGATGTGTTTGTATCACTCAACCCTATTGGTTTATTGAAGACTGTGTATATTTCCCTCCTGAAACCACAGTCTGACAACCAGGTGGCTTACCTGTAGCCTATTTTTCAGTGGTGAAAAAAGTACCCAATTGTCATAGTTAAGTAAAAAATAAAGATGTCTTAATGGAAAATGACTCAAGTAAAAGTGAAAGTCACCCAGTAAAATTCAACTTGAATAAAAGTCTTAAAGTATTTGGTTTTAAATAACAAAAGTAAATGTAATTGCTAAAATATACTTAAGTATCAAAAAGTAAAAAGTATCAAAAAGTAAGCCAGATGGCAACATTTCTGTTTTTTTATTTACTTACGGATAACCATGGACACACTAAGACATCATTTACAAACGAAGCATTTGTGTTTAGTGAGTCCGCCAGATCAGAGGCAGTAGAGATTACCAGGGATATTCTCATGATAAGTGTGTGAATTGGACCATTTTCCTGTCCTGCAAAACATTCAAAATGTAACGAGTAATTTTGGGTGTCAGGGAAAATGTATGGAGTAAAAAGTACATTCTTTTCTTTAGGAATGTAGTGAAGTAAAAGTAAAAGTTACCCCAAAAATGTCTTTTTTATTTTTACTTAAAAGTACTTCACACCATTGCTATTTTTCCCTCCATAAAATCGCTTACATTTGGTAGTGCTGAATAAAATCAATAATGGAGGTCACCAATAACTGAATTAGCGAGCCGTTGCTACAGTATAATGATCCAAAATGGGCAGCCCTTTTGACCCAACCCACACGTCGACTCCGAACTTTTCAACATGTTGATAAACATTGCTTAACAGTTTACGTCTGGATGAACTCATATGGAATATGTGTTCCAGATGAAAAGGTTTGATGTTTACAATTGGAATAATGGAAAACATACTCGGTGAAGAAGAAGATTGTTTTTCTACTAACACTCTTGTTGCGTAACTAACACGACATTCTGGCATTAGAACCAATGCCCTAATGGCAACTGAAGCCCACATTGAAATGATTCTTGCCCTAATAAGCCATAGTCTGAGTTTCACTCATAACAAATGCAGTCCAAATAATCGCCATGGAATCAATTCGGGGGAATTCATTCTTGACATTCTCTCTGTGCTATGCAATGCTCCAACTTTAAACATGACACGGATTTTGCAAGGCCCTGTGTCTCAGTAAAAGTGTTCTGTGTAGAAGCTGGAGCGACATGTGTAAAATTAGATATAGATAAATATAGAGAAAGACATTTTGGGGAAGATTATACTATACGATAAACCTGCTCCTAATTTCTTCAGCAGATGTGTGCAGAGTGCCTCATAAGTATGGTATGGCCTAGTGACCAGGGATACAGATGGATGTAGCTTATAAAGCTCATTGAACAGAAGTATACTGGTCAGTTACCATGTTAGTCATTCGATTGTGGGTTAAATGCACTTCTGCCTTTTTAAAGTTACATTTTGGAAGTTTAATTACAAATGTTCTACCTCAGATGTTGGATTTAAACTGTATGGTTTACAGAGGCATTAACACATTTCTTAACCCATTGAACCATAACATTTTAGGGTATCAAACCTTTGAAATATAAACAGATGACCCACATTCCAAGCATCTGTGTGGAGAGGTGTGCCCATTTCTGTCGCGTGTGTATCAGCATCACAAACGCTGTATTTTTGTTGTACGGGCGGCAATGGGCTCTCTTCTGTCAAAACTGGAAATAGATTTCCTTCACAGGCGCCGGCGGGAAAGAACGTTCGAATTAAAGACAACCGACATACACAAAGTGTTCCTTTTTGATTCCAAGATGTCTGACTCCTCCCAGCTGTTCCCTCTCTATTTTATAGTCTCTTTCAAAAACAAAAGCACTTTCCTGAAACCATGACCTCACCCCTTCAGAGGGGGGGGTGACATCATTCCTTTATACCCCTGCCAGCCCCAGTCAGTCACTCCACGGACAAAGCCCTCTGTCTGTTCAGATTGTCATGGTTGCATAACATGTCTTTAGCTAATTCAGCTTATCCGGTGGATCCAGTCAATGTTGTTCATCCTGGGATTTCTGAGTCACGTGACACGTCTCCAAGCAGAAGCGCTCTGGACATGTTGAGGAGTGCTCAAACTTGTGGGTATGACTCAAACCCTGAAGAATATACAGTGAAACTGATTAACAGGCATCCGCAGCTGCCACAAAGGATCCACTTTGGACATATTGTCTCGAATGCATGACAATAGGTGCTATGCCGTGGTTAAGTGGTATCACTCCCTTCGCTATGTACCACAGCCCTGGAGTCCAGAGTTCAATCTTCGTGTCCACCCTTCTGACCTCTCTCCCACATCTATCTACCCCTTTGTTTACAATCTGCCTACATTAAAAGCACTAAAATACAGTATGTGTTTTATTTTTAACACTCCGCACCACAATGCTTTTCTCTCATCTTCTTTGTGGGGCTGAAAATAGAAGCCTCAGGAAACACAATTTCCCTAGTATATCACCGGGGTGTATACAATACACCAATGTTTGCTGTGGAGAATGAGCATAATATCGTACCTTGTAAAAGACTACTCCCGGACACATGATTACATCTGCATGTTTGTTGTTGTCAACATTTCGGACAGTGACTTTTCTCAAGACAATTTTGAGTTAGTTCTCTATCCGAAACCACAATCGCAACAACAGCAAAAACAACGTGCAGAGGTAATCGTATGTGCTGGAATGGTCGTTTACAGTGAGCTCGTTCTTGCTTTATCACGATTTTAGCCCAGTCACTCACATGAACTGTTCTATTTCATTACCAATGAACCTAGCACTGAGAGTGTCAACTGGCCTTCTGGATGTAGTAGGGTAGGGTCACTATCATTGATAGAACGAGGGTTACAATAAGTAACCCATCATGTTTTGCCATGCAGGAGCGAGTGGCCAGATTTGCCCACCACCCTTGACATAAACTTCTCCTGCGACGAACCTGGCTCACCGAGTCAAACCAGAGATACGGAACATGAGGCCCAGAGGACCATAGGAAAGGACATCAAAGAGGAACAGAACCGTCTCAAAGGGTTCGAGGTCAGCAGACCCATTTTTTCAAATAACTAGGAAATTCTCTTTAAAAGTAGTTAAAGGGATAGTTCACTCAAATGACAAAATGACGATAGTTCACCCAAATGACAACATGACATATAGGTGTCCTTACCTTCAAAGCAGTCGATTAAAAACGAATATGTAATTTTGTAATATGTGGTGTAATTTGGGTGAACTGTTATGAAACGGGTAAATCATCAGAATAGGTGATACTTGATACCTCTGTGAAATAGTATTTGAACTCTAATTATATGACCTACCAATGACCTATGTCATTTCCTCTCTTTTTTTTTTTAGAACATGAAAGACTGTGGTGTCCCCAGGAAGCTGACTGTTTGTCAAGTTGAAGAACAGCCTTCCGAAAGCTATGCCCGAGTCTCCTGTGACACCGCCAGCAATCTGGATGACTTGATTGGAAGACGGCGTGCGGAGAGGCAAGGGTATAGACTTTCATCAGCGTCTTGTTTTTTGAAACCAGATTAAATTGTTGACGACACTTTAAGCAGAACATTAAGTGGACTTGTGTGCTTGCTTTGCAGAAAGGACCAGACAACCCATTTGAACACTTGTTCTCCGGATTGCCAATCAGAACTTGGTATTCAGTTGCAAAATTCTACCACATCTGCTGATAAGGTAGCTATGGATTGATTTCTGGTGTTTCTTGTGGTCTGCTACTACAGTACCAGTACTAATACTTTAGAGTAAATATCCAGTGACAATGTCCGCGAGATGAACAGGGTGTGTTGATTTTAACGGGGTTTACAACTTTGGTACGGTGTAAACATCGAGAGTGAACCCCCAGTGCGCTGTAGTTTTCCTTTATCTGCAAATGATTGAATTTGGGCCTGGATGCATCCCACTGGGTTAACCAAACGTCACTTCCTCCTCTTGTTTCCTCACTTCCTCTTCCTTTCCTGTTCCTTGGTTGAAGACTCTGTCATGGCTGAAAGACAACCTTGCTATGTCAACCCCCAGTCCAGATGTGACTAAAAACCTGCCAGCTGATATTGACCAAGACAATGTTGTTTCGAACACGATTTGCTTAGACCTGTCCAAGGGAGTAAGTCTTGTAGCTTTTCTTTGCATAATATGCAGTCTTTGCGACGGTACTTATCGGATTCAGAAAGTTTTACATTGGGCAATATATACTGAACAAAAATATAAATGTAAAGTGTTGGACCCATGTTTCATGAGCTGAAATCAAATATCCCAGAATTTTTCCATATGCACAAAAAACTTATTTCTCTCAAATTTGGAGCATAAATTTGTTTACATCCATGTTAGTGAGCATTTCTCCTTTGCCAAGATAATCCATCTACCTGATAGGTGTGGCATATCAAGAAGCTGATTAAACAGCATGATCATTACCAGTGGCGATTTTAGCATTTAAATCTTGTTGGGGCAAACAAAAACTGTTTTTATTTTTATGCATGCCAGCAAAGCTACTACACAACACAACACTAAACAATACATTCATTGCACTATAATGGCGACAAGCGGTGCCCACAAACTGTTAGGGCCTACATAAAGCTGTCCCAACAGCGGAGCTTTCTTTTCAGCACCATGGAGTGAATCCTTACCACTGCTACACCTGGCTATCAGCGGAGCCTTGTCTGGCAGCGAAACAGTTCATTCATCCTCATTTACTGCCTTTTTAAAAAACATAGCTGATATGGCTGACCATATCACCCTGGCATATTACATAAATTATGCAGCAGCATATAAGACATTTTTGGAATCACTTTGTTGTGACCCTCTTTGGTCCCAAATTTTGTCATCAATAAAAAAAAAAATACAATTCCGAGTTGGATGACTGTTCAAAACATATTTTCCCGGTCTGACTTCCCAGCTGCAATGCTTGCGATTAGCCACTGTCACCGATTCCTTCCAAACAACTCATTGTTGAATTTGCTATATCCAAATTGTTGTGTAATGTTCATGTCCAATGGCCGATGACCACCGATACGTTTAATCTATATTTTCTCTTCATTATATCTCTTCATATGACAAGGATTAAAAAGGATTTGCCAGTAGACTTGAATCATGATGATGACTGCTAGCTAAAATTATGAAAGTAAGATGTTAACATGATCAGTCCAATCAAAGCTACTGGACATAGAACGTGATTTGATGTAATTTCTGTGGCTAATGAC
Source organism: Salvelinus sp. IW2-2015 (assembly GCF_002910315.2). NCBI lineage: Eukaryota > Metazoa > Chordata > Actinopteri > Salmoniformes > Salmonidae > Salvelinus > Salvelinus sp. IW2-2015. Next base: position 425,934 of record NW_019942587.1, on the reverse strand, counting down.
CTTGAGCCTACCAAAAGAACATGCAAACAGGCAAGCCCCCCCTCCAAAAAATAATAATATATATACAGTGGGGAGAACAAGTATTTGATACACTGCCGATTTTGCAGGTTTTCCTACTTACAAAGCATGTAGAGGTCTGTCATTTTTATCATAGGTACACTTCAACTGTGAGAGACGGAATCTAAAACACAAAATCCAGAAAATCACATTGTATGATTTTAAGTAATTAATTAGCATTTTATTGCATGACATAAGTATTTGATACATCAGAAAAGCAGAACTTAATATTTAGTACAGAAACCTTTGTTTGCAATTACAGAGATCATACGTTTCCTGTAGTTCTTGACCAGGTTTGCACACCACTGCAGCAGGGATTTTGGCCCACTCCTCCATACAGACCTTCCAGATCCTTCAGGTTTCGGGGCTGTCGCTGGGCAAAACGGACTTTCAGCTCCCTCCAAAGATTTTCTATTGGGTTCAGGGCTGGAGACTGGCTAGGCCACTCCGGGACCTTGAGATGCTTCTTACGGAGCCACTCCTTAGTTGCCCGGCTGTGTGTTGCGGGTCGTTGTCATGCTGGAAGACCCAGCCACGACCCATCTTCAATGCTCTTACTGAGGAAGGAGGTTGTGGCCAAGATCTCGCGATACATGGCCCCATCCATCCTCCCCTCAATACGGTGCAGTCGTCCTGTCCCCTTTGCAGAAAAGCATCCCCAAAGAATGATGTTTTCACCTCATGCTTCACGATTGGGAGTGGTGTTCTTGGGGCTGTACTCATCCTTCTTCTTCCTCCAAACACGGCAAGTGGAGTTTAGACCAAAAGCTCTATTTTTGTCTCATCAGACCACATGACCTTCTCCCATTCCTCCTCTGGATCATCCAGATGGTCATGGCAAACTTCAGACGGGCCTGGACATGCGCTGGCTTGAGCAGGGGGACCTTGCGTGCGCTGTAGTATTTTAATCCATGACGGCGTAATGTGTTACTAATGGTTTCTTTGAGACTGTGGTCCCAGCTCTCTTCAGGTCATTGACCAGGTCCTGTCGTGTAGTTCTGGGCTGATCCCTCACCTTCTCATGATCATTGATGCCCCACGAGGTGAGATCTTGCATGGAGCCCCAGACCGAGGTGATTGACCGTCATCTTGAACTTCTTCCATTTTCTAATAATTGCGCCAACAGTTGTTGCCTTCTCACCAAGCTGCTTGCCTATTGTCCTGTAGCCCATCCCAGCCTTGTGCAGGCTACAATTTTATCCCTGATGTCCTTACACAGCTTTCTGGTCTTGGCCATTGTGGAGAGGTTGGAGTCTGTTTGATTGAGTGTGTGGACAGGTGTCTTTTATACAGGTAATGAGTTCAAACAGGTGCAGTTATATCAGGTAATGAGTGGAGAACAGGAGGGCTTCTTAAAGTAAAACTAACAGGTCTGTGAGAGCCGGAATTCTTACTGGGTTGTAGGTGATCAAATACTTATGTCATGCAATAAAATGCAAATTAATTACTTAAAAATCATACAATGTGATTTTCTGGATTTTTGTTTTAGATTCCGCCTCTCACAGTTGAAGTGTACCTATGATAAAAATTACAGACCTCTACATGCTTTGTAAGTAGGAAAACCTGCAAAATCGGCAGTGTATCAAATACTTGTTCTCCCCACTGTATATACATTTATTTATATWTTTTTTGCAAATGCCGTGAATGACGGGTTGCCACTGATTATTACATAGGTCCACATTGTTCTGGGGACAATAAAAGGCCACTCTATAATGTGCAGTTTTGCCACACAACACTGCCACAGATGTTTCAAGTTTTGAGGGAGAGTGCAATTGGTATGCTGACTGCAGGAGAGTCCACCAGAGCTGTTGCCAGAGAATTGAATGTCCATTTCTCTACCATAAGCTGTCTCCAACGTATTTTTAGAGAATTTGGCAGTACGTCCAACCGGCCTCACAAACGCAGACCACGTATAACCTCGCCAACCCAGGGCATCCACATCCGGCTTCTTCACCTGCGGGATCGTCTGAGACTGTGGGTTTGTGAACTGAAAGACTGAAAGAAATTGAAAGAAATTCTGCACAAACTGTCAGAAACCGTCTCAGGGAAGCTCATCCGAGTGCTCATCATGCTCACCAGGGTCTTAACCTGACTGCAGTTCGGTGTTGTAACTGACTTCAGTGGGCAACTGCTCACCTTCCATGGCCACTGGCATACTGGAGAAGTGTGCTCTTCACGGATGAATCCCGGTTTCAACTGTACCGGGCAGATGGCAAATAGCGTGTATGGCGTTGTGTGGGTGAGCAGTTTGCCGATGTCAACGTTGTGAACAGAGTGCCCCATGGTCTCAGTGGGGTTATGCTGTTATGCTGATGTCAACAGGCATAAGCTACGGACAATAAACAAAATTGCATTTTACCGATGGCAATTTGAATGCCATGATGCGATCCTGAGGCCCATTGTCGTGCCATTCATCCGCCGCCATAACCTCATGTTTCAGCATTAAAATGCACGGCCCTGTGTCGCAAGGATCTGTTCACAATTATTGTAAGATGCAAATGGCCTGCATACTCACCAGACATGTCACCGATTAAATGTTTGGGAATACGACAGCGTGTTCTAGTTCCCGCCAATAACCAGCAACTTTGCACAGCCATTGAAGAGGAGTGGGACAGCATTCCACAGGCCACAATCAACAGCCTGATCAGCTCTATGTGAAGGAGATGTGTTGCGCTGCATGAGGCAAATGGTCACACCAGATACTGACTGGTTTTCTGATCCTTCTGATAAGGTATCTATGACCAACAGATCCATATCTGTATTTACAGTCATGTGAAATCCATAGATTAGGGCCTATTCATTTATTTCAATTGAATTACTTCCTTATATGAACTGTAACTTAGTGAAACCTTTGACTGTTGCGTTTATATTTTTGTTCAGTATATGTATGATGAGATTTGCAGGTGATATCAGAGTTGGGGTCATTAATTCTGGCAAAGGGTTTAAATTGAACATTACTTTCATTATCGGGATTTTCCTATTGACTAATAGAATTTACAATTCAGAAATGTATAAATGTGACTGTTAAAATGGAAAATATTTTATTTTATCCTACAAAATGACATAATAGACTAGAGCAAAGATTCATGTTCCATGCTTTGGGACAGGAAAAGCCAGGGTCAACCCAAGGCCAGCACAAAGGTGGTGTGAAGATGGAGGACCTCCTTGGCCAAGTGGAGACGCTATGGGAAGTTCTGAGGAGAAGACATCATAGAAGCATGATTGATGCAAACAGCTCTGAGAGGCTCAACTTGGAGGTATTGATTATTGGTGTCTATATACTGATCTGGGCCTGTATTCATAGTGTCTCAAAGTCGGAGTGTTGATGTAGGATCAGTTATGTATTTTACATCATATTATAAGATTATATGGATAGGGGGACCTGATCCTAGATCAGCACTCCTATTCTGAGACACTCTTTGGTCCCCAGAGGGCAATTTATGCAGCATTGAAGACAAATCCATGCTATCCTTTGTAGACGGATGACAATCATGAGACAGACAAGGATCGGCTGGAAGGACGCATGTCAGAATACAGGGCAACCACGGACAACGTGGAATTCTGGAGCGTCCCAGATGTCAAGGATCTCTCTGAGACATTGGAGGAAAACGACAGAGGAATGCTGACAGAGCTGCTTAGGTGTCTTGACCAGGATGAAAACTTTGATCGTTGTGAGGTAAAGGAACAGGTAAGGTTTCAGCTTTATCCTTTTACGTGGTTTTCCAAATACCACTTTATTAATGTCCTTCTTGCAACTCCGTTTCCTCAAACCTCCATAAAAGGAAGGTGGGGTGTGTTTTTTCTCTAGATACATACACTCCCACTAAAACTCCCATTAGACCTCAACAAGACATGGTCACTGGCCTTGCAGGCAAAGCTAATCACACTCCAATTCTATCATCAGATAATTTAAATTAGATTAATACAACCACAATCTACCAAAATACAGAATCATTTATTTGAGTATCATGGCAGACCCTTACTGGACAAATGGACGACCAGGGGTGCATGGACCACCCTATGGAGGAATTGGTGGAGGTCCTGGAGGATCTTGGTGAAGCAGTGGAGAAAAGAGGACATTCCCTCTATCAAAGTCAAGACACCCAAGAACGTATGAGTCAGGTAGGAGTTGACTTAACAGTTTTTTATTTGGATGTGGTCCTCTGTAGCTCAGTTGGTAGAGCATGGTGCTTGCAACACCAGGATAGTGGGTTTGATTCCCAGGAACCCCCGTAAGTAAAATATGCATGCATGACTGTAAGTCCCTTTGGATGAAAGTGTCTGCTAAATGGCATATATTATATTATTATTTTCTGTTGCTTTTAACATAAAAAACGCCACAAATTTGCACGCTGTGCTTGTAGTGTAAATAGTGTAACCAGTCAATGCTAGTAAAGTCAGGCTGTTTCTGTTACTATTGTTCAGTTTGTGAAACTCACAAATAGTCATTTTTTATCTATTGGCTAAAATAAAATCTGTGATGCCCCCTCTCCTCTCTTCTCTCCTTTCCTCTCCTCTCCTCTACTAGCAATCAACACTGAAGCTGCGCATCAACCAGCTCTTGTCCAGGTGTGCAGAGTTCAGCATGGACATTCTGGACACTGAGACAGACATGGCGGTCAGATGTGAGCCCTATAGTTCTGAACTCGAGGGACTGCAGGAGCAACAGGATGAGCTAGAGGTATATACAGTGTATGTATGTGTGTTAAAAAGAGGACATTCCCTCTATCAAAGTCAAGACATCCAAGAACGTATGAGTCAGGTAGGAGTTGACTTAACAGTTTTTTATTTGGATGTGGTCCTCTATAGCTCAGTTGTTAGAGCATGGTGCTTGCAATGCCAGGATAGTGGATTTGATTCCCAGGACCTGTCATCTGATAGGGTACCAGTCAAAAGTTTGGACACACTTACTCATTCAAGGTTTATTTTTTATTTTTACTATCATGTAGTAACCAAAAAAGTATTAAAAAATATAAAATATATTTTAATTTGTTTAAGAATCTAAGTAGCCACCCTTTGCCTTGATGACAGCTTTGCACACTCTTGGCATTCTCTCAACCATCTTCACCTGGAATGATTTCCCAACAGTCTTGAAGGAGTTCCCACATACGCTGAGCACTTGTTGGCTGCTTTTCCTTCACTCTGTGGTCCAACTCATCCCAAACCATCACAATTGGGTTGAGGTCGGGTGATTGTGGAGGCCAGGTCATCTGATGCAGCACGCCATCACTCTCCTTCTTGGTAAAATAGCCCTTACACAGCCTGGAGGTGTGTTGGTCATTGTCCAACAAATGATAGTCCTACTAAGCGCAAACCAGATGTGATGGCGTATCACTGCAGAATGCTGTGGTAGCCATGCTGGTTAAATGTGCATTGAATTATAAATAAATCACAGACAGTGTCACCAGCAAAGTACCCCAACACCATCACACCTCCTCCTCCATGCTTCACCATGGGAACTACACATGCGTAGATCATCCGTTCACCTACTTTGCGTCTCACAAAGACACCGTGGTTGGAACCAAAAATCTCAAATTTGGACTCATCAGACCAAAGGACAGATTTCCACCGGTCCATCGCTCATGTTTCTTGGCCCAAGCAAGTCTCTTCTTATTATTGGTGTCCATCAGTAGTAGTTTCTTTGCAGCAATTCGACCACGAAGGCAGGATTCACGCAGTCTCCTCTGAACAGTTGATGTTGAGATGTGTCTGTTACTTGAACTCTGTGAAGCATTTATTTGGGCTGCAATTTCTGAGGCTAATGAGTTTATCCTCTGCAGCAGAGGTAACTCTGGGTCTTCCATTCCTGTGGTGGTCCTCATGAGAGCCAGTTTCATCATAGCGTTGGATGGTTTTTGCGAATGCACTTGAAGAAGTTCTTGACATTTTCTGTATTGACTGACCTTAATGTCTTAAAGTAATGGACTGTTGTTTTTCTTTGCTTATTTGAGCTGTTCTTGCCATGAAATGGACTTGGTCTTTTACAAAATGGGGCTATCTTCTGTATACCACCTCTACCTTCTCACAACACAACTGATTGGCTCAAACACATTAAGAAGGAAATAAATTCCACAAATTAACAAGGCATACCTGTTAATTGAAATGCATTCCAGGTGACTACCTCATGAAGCTGGTTGAGAGAATGCCAAGAGTGTGCAAAGCTGTCAAAGGCAAAGGGTGGCTACTTTGAAGAATCTCAAATATAAAATATATTTTGATTTGTTTAACACCTTTTTGGTAACTATATGATTCCATGTGTTATTTTCTAGTTTTGATGTCTTCACTCTTATTCTACAATGTAGAAATAGTAAAAAATAAAGAAAAACCCTTGCATGAGTGGGTGTCCAAACTTTTGACTAGTAATGTATATATATATTCATATATACACACTACTGTTCAAATGTCACGCCCTGACCTTAGAGATCCTTTTTATTCTCTATTTTGTTTACGTCAGGGTGTGACTAGGGTGGGTACTCTAGTTTTGCATTTCTATGTTGGCCTGGTATGGTTCCCAATCAGAGGCAGCTGTCTATCGTTGTCTTTGATTGGGGATCATATTTAGGCAGCCTTTTCCCACCTGTTGTTTGTGGGATCTTGTTTTTGTATAGTTGCTTTTGAGCCCTACAAGGCTGTACGTTTCGTTGGTTGCTGTTTCTTGTTTTGTTGCTGGTTATTATTAATAAAAATTATTAACATACCCTGCGCTGCATCTTGGTCCGACCGTCCTTACAACGACGAACGTGACCTCAAAAGTTTAGGGTCACTTAGAAATGTCCTTGTTTTTGTCCTTGCTAATTTTTTGGCCATTTAAAATAACATCAAATTGATCAGAAATACAGTGTAACATTGTTAATGTTGTGAATGACTATTGTAGCTGGAAACGGCAGATTTTTTATGGAATATCTACATAGGCGTACAGAGGCCCATTATCAGCAACCATCACTCCTGTGTTGCAATGACACATTGTGTTAGCTAATCCAAGTTTATTATTTTAAAAGGCTAATTGATCATTAGAAAACCCTTTTGCAATTATGTTAGCACAGCTGAAAACTATTGTTCTGATTGGAGTCCACCTGTGGTCAATTCAATTGATTGGACATGATTTGGAAAGGCACACACCTGTCTATATAAGGTCCCACAGTTGACAGTGCATGTCAGAGCAAAAACCAAGCCGTGCGGTCGAAGGAATTGTCCGTAGAGCGCCGAGACAGTATTGTGTCGAGACACAGATCTTGGGAAGGGTACTGTGATAGAAGAATTATGTATTTACCTGATTGGTTTGATATTAATAGTTAACGATTATATACTTAACTAATAGTAAGACATTTCTGTTCTATTAATGCTGTGTTTCTGTAAAGGGATGGTTTCCACTCTGGCTTCCTGCCGTTAGTCTGGGAGTATAGTCAAGCAATGGGTTTTGCTTGAGATAGCTTGAGCTGACAATGACTTGTTGATTTAAAAACCTAAAGTTCCCCAAGAATACAGTGGCCTCCATCATTCTATGTATTTATTTTTTCTTTTTCTTTGTGATATCCAATTGATAGTTACAGTCTTGTCCCATTGAGAGGTAAAGGTCGAGAGCCATGCGTTCTCCGAAACACAACCCTGCCTAGCCGCACTGCTTCCCGGTTATGGCCAGCTGTGACACAGCCTGGGATCGAACCCAGGTCTGTAGTAACGTCTCAAGCACTGCAATGCCTTAGACCGCCGTGCCACTCGGGAAGCCGGCCTCCATCATTCTAAAATGGAAGAAGTTTGGAACCACCAAGACTCTTCCTAGAGCTGGCCGCCCGGCCAAACTGAGCAATCGGGGGAGAAGGTCCTTGGTCAGGGAGGTGACGAAGAACTTGATGGTCACTCTGACAGAGCTCCAAAGTTTCTCTGTGGAGATGGGAGAATCTTCCACGAGGACAACCATCTCTACAGCTCTCTACCAATCAGGCCAGACGGAAGCCACTCCTCAGTAAAAGGCACATGACACCCCGCTTGGAGTTTGCCAAAAGGCACCTAAAGGACTCAGACCATGAGAAACAAGATTCTCTGGTCTGTTGAAAGTAAGATTGAAATCTTTGGTCTGAATGCCAAGCATCATGTCTGGAGGAAACCTGACACCATCCCTAAGGTGAAGCATGGTGGTGGCAGCATCATGCTGTGGGGATGTTTTTCAGCAGCAGGGACTGGGAGACTAGTCAGGATCGAGGCAAAGATGAATTGAGCTAAGTACAGAGAGATTCTTGATTAAAACCTGCTCCAGAGCACTCAGGACCTTAGACTGGGTGAAGGTTCACCTTCCAACAGGACAACGACCCTACGCACACAGCCAGACAGCGTAGGAGTGGCTTCGGGACAAGTCTCTAAATGTCCCTGAGTGGCCCAGCCAGAGACCGGACTTGAACCTGATCAAACATCTCTGGAGAGACTTGAAAACAGTGTGCAGCGATGCTTCCCATCCAACCTGACAGCGCTTGAGAGGATCTGCAGAGAAGAAACTCCACAAATACAGGTGTGCCAAGCTTGAGGCATCATACCCAAGAAGACTCCAGGCTGTAATTGCTGCCAAAGGTGCTTCAACAAAGTACTGTGTAAAGGGTATGAATACTTATGTAAATGTTATATTTCAATGTTTTATTTAATACATTTGCAAATACATTTTGAATAGGGCTGTAACGTAACAAAATGTGGAAAAAGTCAAGGGGTCTGAATACTTTCTGAATGCACTGTATGGTCCAGTGTCTTCAGAGATATTGTGTATGCTTCAGCTTGCTTTAACGCTCCATAGCATTGTATTAAAAAAACTCTAGAATTGTCAGATATCATGTCAGATTCATAGACTTTACACCTGTGTTCAAATTTCAAACATCATTAATAAAGGGAAAGTTGTCTCAAACTATCCAGCATAAGCTGTCAATAGTGTAATCTTGGCTATCCAGTCATGATACATGAGGAGTTCAATCATACTAGCCATGGTATCCCTCTGTAGATTGAAAGACCAGAAAAATATATAGATTTTGTTTTCATAGCAGAATGCAACCCCATGTCCATTATCTATCATAAGATCATGACAGGTGTTATTAGTTCAGTACTCGCTAAATTGGATTGGTTTTGAGCCTCTGTCAGGCTTAAACTCCGATACAAGAATATTCAACTCACCTGCGAAAGTGTAATTGTTCCACATACAGTATAAAACAAACAGCATGATCTTCTTTCAGAGGGACTATCAGGTCATAAAAGAGGAGGTGGAGGAGATGGAGGGACTGGCTTCGCAACTACAGGTCCTCCTACCTGAGATGGCAGGGGCTTTGGGGGAGAACGTCCATGCGACCCAGCAAGCTTGGCAGGAGTTGGGCTGGAGCATGGCAGAGAACCAATGCAACCTCCAACAATTTCGGCAACTGCAAGACTTTCTTAGGGCCTACCTGGCCATGATGTAAGGGATTACACATACAGTATGATGTCAAATATTGTTCTTGGTACAACTGGAATGTTGTGCCTGTTTTGTCCTGAATAATGTACATGTATATGTTTAGTGCTCATGAATGCTTATTGTAATAACCAATTTACCTACTGAGCTCCACCCTCTCTCTCTCCTACAGCTCATGGACAGAGGACACACAGACTTGCATTGTCTCAGAAGCTTCAGCCCAGCAGTGGAGATTGGCAGAATCGAGTGTTCCATCTGAGCTAGATCTGAGGATAGAGCAGAAGTTTGACGAGTTTGACAAGCTCGCTGCTGCTGGGCAGAAGCTTATCAAGGAGCGACATCACTTGGCAGATATTGTGAGTTCTTTTACAACAGGGGTCACAAACATATTTTGCCCTGTGGACCACAGCCTTTGAAAAGACTGATTAATTAAAATATTTTGTACTTTCACGTGTTTTAAAAGTTTAACTAGTCTAGGTGCACAAACCCCAATGACCCAACCATTAGAAGAGACTGAAAATATCTGGCAACTGTTTCTACAGATAAAGGAGAGGACTGAGGAACTGCAAAGCATGCTGGGATGGATCCTGGTGTACTGGAGGGCACAGAAAGACCAGCTGGGTCGGGAGAGGTCAAGGGATTCAAGAAGAAGTGATGCCCCTCGGGGAGACGCAACCAGATTTTCACAAGGCCAACCCCAGGTAGGATATCCCTGCTACCCCCTAAAAAATGTATAATAATAATAAATAAATAAAGGATATCCCTGCTTTCACGTCAATACGATATTTATTCGTTATAACACATTCTTTCAGAACAATACCACTGCTCTCTATTAGAATTAGACACATTTAATGCACTGAACTACATCGCTGTGGTGAAGCTACTGTATAGATGTGTAATGTGTATAGAAGACCAAGTGCTTTCTGACAATATTCAACCTGCTCAAATCTTGGAAAAATATGCTCCTAAGGATCAAGGCTTATTGCACAAAACCTACAAATAATTTAAATATTTTAAAATGGGAGTTATTGAACAAAATCTTTGGTTTTCTTTGCAGAATCTATCCTCTCTGGCAGAACACAAGTCCTCGGAAAGACTGTCCACAAAGCACAGGCTGATGGTGGCGAGCCGGTTTGAAGGACCACAAAAATCCCAACCGGGGATAGGTCACCATGGAGAAAACTTTGCCAAGCTGGTAAACGTCACACCACACGTCCCCTTGGCTGTGGCAGTAAACTCGCCCAGCATTATCCTTGAAGAGCCCTGTGCTACTGTCACCCCACTGGGCAGCAGCATCAACCTCATCCTCAGTTTTGACCAACAGCCACCAGGGGGCAGTCTGCATCAGGGGCCAGTGGAGCCAAGGCAGGCAGTGGAACCTGTGCATAGGGTGAGTACAGATCACCACATATTCATATCTACATACCACAAGACAACATCAACCAAATTAAATGGAGGATGCAAAGTTTTGGACAAAAAAGATTTGAATTATGTTGCTGTAGATGTCTGTAAGCAGGTAGTTGACCCAACGTGTACGATGATGTTATACTGTCAAGTCTACCTAAAAGGCACAAATACACTACATGGCCAAATGTATGTGGACACCCCTTCAAATGAGTGGATTCGGCTATTTTAGCCACACCTGTTGCTAACAGGTGTATAAAATTGAGCACACAGCCATGCAATGTCCGTAGACAAACATTGGCAGTAGAATGAGCTCAGTGACTTTCCATGTGTCACCGTCATAGGATGCCATCTTCCAAACAAGTCAGTTTTAACATTTCTGCCCTGGTCAACTGTAAGTGGAAACGTCTACATTTACATTTACATTTAAGTCATTTAGCAGACGCTCTTATCCAGAGCGACTTACAAGTCTAGGAGCAACAACGGCTCAGCCGCGAAGTGGTAGGCCCCACAAGCTGACAGAACGGACCGCRGAGTGCTGAAGCGCGCAAAAATCGTCTGTCCTTGGTTGCAACATTCACTACCGAGTTCCAAACTGCCTCTGGAACTGTTTGTCGGGAGCTTCATGAAATGGATTTTCATGGCCGAGCAGCCGCACACAAAACACACTTCACCATCTGGCAGTCCGTCAAACAAATCTGGGTTTGGCGGATGCCAAGAGAACGCTACCTGCCCCAATGCATAGTGCCAACTGTAACGTTTGGGGGAGGAGGAATAATGGTCTGGGACTGTTTTTCCATGGTTCAGTCTAGGCCCCTTAGCTACAGGGAAGCGAAATCTTAACCCTACAGCATACATTGACACTCTAGACCAGGAGTGGGCAATTCCAGTCCTATGGGGCCTGATTGGTGTCACAGTTTTGCCCCAGCTAATACACCTGACTCCAATAATCACCTAATCATGATCTTCAGTTTAGAATGCAATTTGATTAATCAGCTGTGTTTGCTAGGGATGTACAAAAAGTGTGACACCAATCAGGCCCCAGAGGATTGGAGTTGCCCACCCCTGTTCTAAATGATTGGTTGCCTTCAACTTTGTGGCAACAATTTGGGGAAGGCCCTTTCCAGTTTAAGCATGACAATACCCCCGTGCACAAAGTGAGGTCCATACAGAAATGGTTTGTCGAGATCGGTGTGGAAGAACTTGACTGTTCTGCAGAGAGCCCTGAACTCAACCCCATCGAACACCTTTAGGATGAATTGGAATGCCGACTGCACGACCTCACTAATGTTCTTATGGCTGAATGGAAGCAAGTCCCCYCAGCAATGTTCCAACATCGAGTGAAAAGCCTTCCCAGAAGAGTGGAGGCTGTTATAGCAGCAAAGGTGGGGATCAACTCCATCTTAACGCCCATGATTTTAGAATGAGATGTTCGACGAACAGGTGTCCACATACTTTTGGCCATGCGGTGTATTTCAAGGCCGATAAACCCATCCCCACAGCTAATAACACAAAACATCTAGTAGAACCTCAAGACATTCAGGCACATTTTTATTGTGTTTATCTTAAAAAGCTTTAGATTGGGACTGGGATAGGGAGAGCTGATCCCAATGGCTTAGAGCAGCTATTAGTAAAGGAATGTGCTGTAAGACTTCTGTAAGGTCCCCCATTCCAGATGTGGTGTTTCATCAACTTGGCTCACACTCAGTGGATTAGTCATGGTCAAGCCATTGCCACTGCAGCTGGGTATGAGACCACCTCATCTCCATGTGATTTTGATAACGTTTGCAGAATGTGCGATCCCATTTTGAAGGCTTGCAGCTGAAGTAATGTCTTAAAATAACGTACAGTATTTTCCTACAGGATCAACTACATATTTCATAAAGTTTGCACGAGTATCAAATTGGGTCTTCGTACATGAATCTAAGATGTCTTTGATCATGGTTGCGTAAGCATTTAACTTCCAAGGATAATGAAAGTCACATTTTGCAGAGTTTTGTATTTTAATACATCCAACTATCTTAATCTGTTTCAGGTGAGCACCTATCTGCAAGTCACAGACGGAAGTCCTGTTTTTGAAGAGGTGGCATCGCCTCATATCCCAGACACGAGCCACCTGTCAACCACCGTTTCCACAAGCTCAACCAACGCTACTTTCGTACCCCAAGTCAGTACTGTCTTGCTCCCCACCTTACCCAGAACCAGTCCCACCTCTACCTTAAACCTGAAGGGACCGATGAAAAGGAGGAAGAAAATTACACACAGGCACACTGTGACTGGCATTGTCGGAATGCCCAAGCCGGAGGGGGTTACTACCGTGCCCATCGGTGCCACACACAGAGCCTACACCTGGCCACTGGAGGATAAGAAGGAATGCCGTGCCAAACAAGGGAGTCCAGTAAATACAGAACTCCAACTGTATATCAAAAATAATTCTGTGGTGAGTGTCATAGATAGAAACTCTTCAGACACGTCAAGCATTCCTACCGTTCCTACCATCCAGGGGAATTTCTTGCATGGACCCAATGAGATGACCATTAGGCAAGACAAGAGCCACTATGGCGTTATCCCTCTTGGGTCGATGTTGAGCTTTGACCTGCCCAAGGATTGGGGGAAAATCTCACAGATGGGTGCAAAAGACCTCACAACTGAGAAAGTGCCTTCTGAAGCCAATGGGGACCATGCCAGTCCACCTTTGAATCTGTATAGACCATCGTGRTCAAACACACTCGGTCAGACTCACGTATCGTCCAAAGTAATTGGACAGACTTTCGCCCTCAGTCCAGAGAAGGAAAGGCATCTTGAAGCTGATGGGGAACATGACAGTCCGAATGGTTCACCTTCGATTCCGTGTAGACCGCCAGGATCAAATACACTCAGTCTAACTCAGAAAGTGATTGGGCAGAATTTCACCCTCAGTCCAGGGGAGGAAAGTATCTGCAAAACAGGGGACTTTGCTGGTCAAAATGGTTCACCTTTGAATCTATACAAATTGGCAGACTCAAACCCACTCAGTCAGACTCACAAAGTGATTGGCCATACTTTCGCCCTCAGTCCGAAAGAGGAAATGAGCTGTGAAACAGCAAGGCAGGACTTGCAGAAGGTCAGCGCAGAGTCTGCTTCTCTTTTGGTTCAGTGTGTCTCGCTACCTGCGAAAGATGACGCCTATCACGACCTAAGATGCGCCACGAGGAGTCCTGCCCTTGCTGCTGGACATGAGAACATTTTCTCCAGCACTGTGGGTCTCCACGATGAGGATAAGGTTGAGAGTTCRGTTCCAGTGGCCATTTTGGACTCTAACAAGCAACGCACTGAACCACACTGCAGCAGCTCGATGATGCATGACCACGCCCGCACTGAACCGCCACCGAACCACAAGCACAACTGTTTAAGTGTTCACACTAAGATTCAAGACCTCAATAACCACATATACTTCCCTTCGGCAAAGAGGCAATTCACTTTCCAAAGTGCACTTCGGGTTGTAGAGATCAAGATCTTGTCTACTGTGTCTGAAGACTCCACGTGGACGGGTGTGCGCAGGTCTGGACGAGTCATTGTGTGCTCTGAGGACAACTGTTGCGTGTGCTCRGACAGCTCCGCACCCATGATGGTATTGGAAAAAGAAACTTCACCCAAAAGAGAACCAGATCATATTCATCCTGATCATTGGCAGTTTGAGGAGGAGGAAGAGGAGCTGGAGGATATTTGGAATGGCACAGACCGGGAAAGAGCGCCTTGAATTACTGTGGTCCAAAAATATGAGGTATGTAAGATCAACAAAAGTGTTCATCTTATATTTGTATATATCTGCATTCAAAACACACACACACACATACACACACACAATGCATCTGCAATAGTGTAATACACATACATTCTTGCATTAATATTTCTACACACAAACCAACTGGTTTCATACTGCAAAGTGTAGCCTAAGTAAATAAGTAACATTGATTTAGATTTCAGACTTTTACATTTCAATTCTAAATCAAGTTCTACATGGACACCTCATTAGGAAAAGCTTGATGTGTATGCATGTCTGTTTTAACACAGATAACACCTTTTGATACAGCCTGAACATTCTGAGTGAACAATTGTCTGAAACTGGTTTTGCCCTGAACAACTCAATTTTAATCTTCAATGTATTCTCATGTTCCTTCTTCTCCCCCCAGGTGGTGCCCATGCCACGCTGAAGCACAGACCAGTGACCAACCAGCCAGAGATTAAAGTGGCCCTAAACGTATAGCGTCTCAGAGTAGGAGTGCTGATCTAGGATTAGTTTGCTTTTTTTAGATCATAATGAATAAGATGATATGACAGATCCTAGATCAGCACTCCTACTCTGAGATGCTTTGTGGGATTCAGACCCAGATCTATGATCAGTTTATTCTGCCCCTTTTCCAACCTTGACTCCAAATGGACTTTTACTTCACATTGTCTCAGTGACATTAGAGGACTATCGTGTGCAAGCAGAAGTGGTGGAGAAAGTACTCAATTGTCATACCTTAATAGAAAATGACTCAAGTCAGTCACACAGTAAACTATTACTTGAGTAAAAGTCCAAAGGTATTTGGTTTTAAATATACTTAAGTATCAAAAGTAAACTGAATTGCTAAAATGTACTTAAGTATCAAAAGTAAAAGTATAAACCATTTCAAATTCCTTATATTCAGCAAACCAGATGGCACAATAATAAAACAAATGTTTTAATGGACGGATAAGCCAGGGGCACAGTCCAACCCTGAGACATAATTTACAAACAAAGCATGTGTGTTTAGTGAGTCCGCCAGATCAGAGGCAGAAGGGATGACCAGGGATGTTCTCTTGATAAGTGTGTGAATTGGACTATTTCCCTGTCAAAATGTAACAAGTACTTTGGGTGTCAGGGAAAATGTATGGAGTAAAAAGTACATTATTTTCTTTAGGAATGTATTGAAGAAAAATGTAAAGTTGCAAAAATATAAATAGTAAAGTACAGATATCCCTCCTACTTTACACCAGCTGCAAGCAGTCTGCAAGAATCTCACTACAGGAGACTGAAAACATCCATACAAGACCAAAGTAGTCATGAATGTACTGTTCTTCAATAAGGGAAATTAGCTAGAATTCCCCATATTAAACTCTTACCTGTGATTTTGACTAGGTATCCTCAACCCATTTTTTTTTAACCCTTATTTTACCAGGTAAGTTGAACACATTCTCATTTACAGCAACGACCTGGGGAATAGGTACATGGGAGAGGAGGGGGGATGAATGAGCCAATTGGAAGCTGGGGATGATTAGGTGGCCATGATGGTATGAGGACCAGGTTGGGAATTTAGCCAGGACATCGGGGTTAACACCCCTACTCTTAAAAGTGCCATGGGATCTTTAGAGACAACAGAGAGTCAGGACATCCCATATCAAACGTCRCATACCAAAGATGGATTTCCACTCAATAATTGATGGATGTCAATGGCCAATGGAGGGCCGAAGCACTACAATCTTCTTTGTGTCTCTTTCCATTGGTTACTGGCTGTTACCATGACTTGACTGCCTGATACAACATAAAGCAATACACATTACTGTATTGAAGCAATCAGACACTTGATGCAGGGTCACAAATAGTGCAATACACTGAACTGAATAGACTTACCCCATTGAATACCATACAAGATGATCAAAATGTATTTGCTCTGTCTCTTTAATGCCACTTGGTGTCTAATTTCTTTCAACTGTGTATGAATTGCATGCAGAGCACATAAAGAAAGAACTGCCATTGATACCTATTTTAATCTGCTGTACAGTAGACTATCATTTATAATTGTAATCACTTTTGTAAAGAAAAAATAAATAAATCAAAGATTATTTGCAGTCTCTGTTCATATTGAATTGAAGTGGTTTGTCAGTTTATTAGTTGTAATAGAGAAGCCTATTTCAGGTTATCATGAAGAAGTTCAACCTCTCATACTCTTTCAATGAATTTGAAGTATCTAGGAAGATTGCCTTTCGAGTAGACATTTTAGAAGACCAGGCTCAGATATATTCACTTTATTATTGTTACAAAAAGCAAGACAACTTGTAGTCCAATTCATGGCTGTGCAAACTTCCAGTTGGGGGTAGTAATGGACCATTTAAGAGCCTTCATTTAGATAGGCTACTTTATGTGGACACAATGTGGACCAAAGTGGATTCATTGTCGAGCAGTACAGGAAAGATAATGTGTCACTACTATTACTTATGCTCACGTTTTCATTACTGTATTCTGTATGATTTTACTCATTCTTTCTGCATTATCTGTGTCTATGTTTCAGTAATTACAAGTGATGATTGACATCTCAGAGAACAAACGAGCAATAACGTCACGGTAGGTCAGCCTATCCCTAAACAAATTACCGCATGGGATAGGCGGGACTTCTGCGGATGCTGCCAGCGCGACCCAACAGAAACTAGTTGTATAGACAGACACAGCTAGGCCTATTGATACAGTTCATGAATTGTAGGGACGGGGCTTTGTCTAGTTGCAATTGCAAAAAGTCATTGATAAATACAGTTTATTCTTCAACTAGGATGTTAAGCATTCAAGTTAATCGTTTTGGATAAAATGGGATGGGAGTTATCTAGATCTCGCCTGAGGTAAGATCTTTTTTGTTGTTTTAAGTAATTCGATTAAAGTAGCCACATTTATAAGAATTACACGTTGGCATGAATTGATATGAAAGCTGTTCAAATGGTATCATAACCGAATGCAACTTTAAAAGTCGGCCTGACCAGCTAAATCTGGTGTCGAATGGTAAAAACAACAGCGAGATCTGAAAAGGGTCTGCGATTCTATTGTGCTGTGAGTTCGCCCTCAACAGCGGGCTCTCTAGCCTAAATTACATTAACTTTTCATTAGAAGCAAAACACCGTTCATAAATTGTAAACTGGACTGATATTTTGTAGCCAGCATTGATACGATACGGCTTCTTGATATTCTACAAATAACAGCGCTAGCTCAACTTCTTTCCTTTGAGTCAAATGTTGATTGTTTGCTAAACTCACTGCATGCTATGTTGGGATTCAAAGGGAAAAAGGCAAAAACGACAGTGGTGTGAAGTAGGTATACAAACCTTTTGCCAAAATTATACAAACTTTTTTGTGAAGAATTCTATGAGAAACAGTGACATACACACCTAAAATGATACATCCTATATTGGTCTTTAAGTCAGGACAACCTAAAGGCGTCCACATACTTCCCGTCTGGAACAGTTCCTGCATATATTATGACGACATTTTGTGACGTTTTTGGTTTTCGGCAAGTTTTTTTTTTCGGTTGTTCGTGCACAGATTTTTGTCTAGAGGCAAGCCGAAATAGGTTGAGGAAGATTGGTGATTGGTCAACAGTAGGGATTGTTCAATTAAGTGTTTGTAATTCAAGGAGAGACTAATAGTTTTTTATGCAAAAAAATGTACTTGAGAAAAACTGCACTAAACATCATAGTTAGATGTAAAATTGCCCAGCTATGATCTCCTTGACAAAAAAGTGAAAATAATGACCGATTTCTTCAGTTATTTTAGATTAATTCAGACTATTTTGAGGAAGTGTATCTGGCTATGGCGTCTCAAGATGGACAAACAGTACTATTATGGCCTTTTTCTTGTTTTTCTAGCGAAGCACCCTCGTTTGGGTCCCCTAGCAGAAGCATGCAGTAGGCTTAAAGGCCTGCATGCTTCCCGTGGAGAAATATTCGGAAACAGTTTGTGTATATATTATGACAGCATTTTGTGATGTTTATGTTCGTTTTGGACTTCAGCAAGGGTTTCTTTGTGCGTTCGTGCGCACACAAAAAATTGAGACAAGCCGAATTTCGGTAGCCTAAGTTTACACCTCTTCATCAGTCATTGTTCAGCAGTGGGGATTCTTAAATTAAGTGTTTGTTGTCGTTCAACGATAGACGGCTCGTTTTCATTCTGTTTTTTTTTCACTTGAGAAATACTGCACCCCAAAAATTATTTGGATGTAAAATTGCGAGACTATGATCTCCTCGACTAAAAAAATGTAAATGAATCACAGATTTCTTGAGTTATCTAAGATTCATCCTGACTATTTGAGGAAGTGAATGGCTACTGGCTATGGCACCTCAAGATGGACAAACAGTACTTTTGCTGCTTTATTCTTGTTTTTCAAGTGAAGATGTGAGCACACTCGCTAGGTGGCTAGGTGCCAGCCGCACTGAAGCATGCGGAAGCCTTAATAGTTAGCCCTTGATCATGACTCATTGGATGAAGGTCATTGGATGAAGGTGTTATCTGTACTGGGGAGTTTTGTTAAGAGCCCTGGCACTCGTTCTGAACATTGACATGCATTGCTTGTGGTACAGTTTTGGAAGTATAACGACTTTATATTTCATATCAGCAAGAAACGTTCAATTGATGCACAACTTTTTTATGGGGTTAGTGTTCCCATAAGGCCATATCTCCATCTTACAACAAGTGTTTACAGAAGAAATACGGAAGACTGAGGGACCACTGTGCTATCTAGCATGCTCCGAACACCTGTGTGTAACGGAAGAAGGCCGCCAGAAACGTCACTGAAAAATACTGTCGGCTACAACTGTGATAAAGCTGGTTAAAACAGTGTGTATTTTGCATATGTGAAATTATTTTGTTGGGATAGGAAAGTAAAGTGGTTTATTTTTCTAGAATCGTATTGCAATTGAGAATCAATTCCCGTTTAGATGGAGCATTTGGCTGTTTTGGCAGCCAGAGCCAGTCTACCTCCGAAAATAACATGAGGTCCTTTGACCTTTAGGAGTAACGTCAATTATTAGGCTCCTTAAGAGTACATCTTGGGCTTGCTAATAGTAGGCCTGCTATTGAAACAGATAAATAAGTCTGTCAACGGAGTCAGAAATTCACAGGTTTCAGATTTGCCCCATGTTTTTTCTCTCAGGTTTTCGCTCACACCTTTTTAAATAAAATATCTAATTTTGTTGTTTTTATAAGTCCACAACAACGCGTAAACCACATCAGGAGACAACTTTTGAGATCTGGGATTTTTTTTACATTTTTGAGTGTAGTTTCCCTTTAATTCAAAGGCTCAGGTACCTAACACTGTGGTTAGTGGTGTTTCTGTTGCACATGAGATGGAGTTTGCAAAACAAATGGCCACTGGATTGATAACAATAATCATGATATTATTTCGCAAGGTAGGCATAGGCTACTTTGTAGCTAGTTAACATTTAATTGAGAAGGCTTTTGGGAAAGCCTTTCCATCTACCTGGGGCCTATCATTAGCATTGCTATATTTTTCCTGTTCCTTAATTGTTTGAAACCTGGACATTTTATTTCATATTATGAGGAGTTCTTACCTAGCTTCAAAGTAGCCTATAGCCAAAATTCCACCATAGAAATGTGGAGGCAATTTATTTTATTAAGCCTTCCTCATATGTATTATCCTGTTCAATTAGTGTTCTTTCATTGTCTAGCAACCTGTTCTTTCATTGTCTAGCAACCAAAGGCATTATCCTAGTCATATTGGCAACCCATGATGGCTGTTGCATCTTTGGATCACTTTCTACATTTCAAATGGATATTTCCATCTCTGATGGTATGCATCTTGGGCATTAAGAAGTGAGTAAATGCAATGACCATTGAAAATAAATGGTTATACGCCGTATACTTGCGTATACCCTCCACTACGCCACTGAGTATGCCTTCTCAAATTGGATACGTTTGCTCTACAAGACATTTTGTATAGTTTCTAATCAATCTATCCTAAGTATGTAGGCTGTTGCTAAAAATTGTGTTTTGATAGCGTAGTGATGATGATATTATTATGCTATCAAAATAAGTCTCACACACACAAGCATATATGAGGATAATTTGTCAACTAAACTAGTTGGTACCTGTGTAAAGGGTTGGGTTTTATTAAAACTAAGTCTGTTTCTTCTACCCAGTGTGGCAGTGTTAACCTTGACAGTCCAGCTGTTGCCTTCATCAGCCTACAACGCGGCACTTTTGATTTCAGACTTTTGGAGAAACGCCTGCTAAGTGCATCTTCTTATAGCTCGCTGATGCTTTGCGTGTTTGAGATGTCAAACACAATGACTTGTGAAGTGGTTTATCGGGCCACGAGAAAAGGAATCTGACAGAAATGCTCAACTTTGAAAAGAGGGAGTCGTTTTCTCCAGGATAGACCTTGGTAGATCAAGAGGCAGCCAAGAATACATTAGCTGAGATTAGCTTTTTCCTAAATATAAAGTCCCCAAAACACACGAGGATCCCCKAAAAAATGGCTATGGGAACAAGGGAAGTGCTGTGGTCCTTTGGCTCCCAAAATCCTTCCACTCATCAACATGTCTAAAATGCTCAAAACTGGCAACCAATTCTAGCCTGCATACCCTCCTCATATGGCTAAAATCAATAGCATTTGTATTGCCAAGCGCCTGGGAGGACAAGCTTAAGGGTGATTTTGTTTGGCCAGATTAGCTCCTTTTATCTGAATTTGCAAAAGTACCTGTCAGCACTCAAGCCTGCTCAATGGGGCTCCAACTTTTTTTTACTGGAGGCAGCTAATTAAAAGGCATAGCTTTTGTTTTGTAAACCTGTTCCTGGAATGCTGGACAGCTGAGATGAGCCAAGCCCGTTTATAGATGCAGTCCACACTCCAGAGCAGTGTATTCAGGGTATTTTCTGTCTGCATTAAAGGTCCCCTTGAGCAGGCCAAGGAAAGTTGTCCCTCAGCAAGGTGTTCACTGTAGATGAAAGTCATCCACAAATCCTTATCTGCGTTCCCTTTTCCCCCTTTTCCACTCTTGATGTTTGAAAACTCAGAGTACTTCTTGCTGTAGGGCGTTGGAGCGTAATGTTATCTGGATCTGTTGTTTGCGGGTCAGGTTTCTCTACTCATCTCCATATTCCCCACCTCCTTGTACTCTGCTTCGTTGGTTCCCCCGGGGAGGTTAAATAATTGGAGTGTGATCTCATCGCCAGTATCCTACTTGGCAGGGATGATCATGTGCATTGTTTGCGTGATTATAGATAATGGAGTGCGAGAGAATCAATCCTGACGTGTTTCGTGTTCCTCCAAACAAGGTCAAGAGAGGAAGGACTAAGTGCCATACTGCTGTAGACTAAACAAGTTCTCCTCTTGTCCTTCACTTGACCTTTTTCTTACCCTGCCCAGTAGTGTACCGCACATATTTCAATTCCTAACCAGGTGTCTGCAACTTTGTGCCGCATGACTAGAAATACTGTGTGGTGCAGAACAGGAAAATGGCCACTGGCGATAGTCTGCACATCGAATCATCCACATGTGTAACCTGACCGCAGGCCAGCTTGTAGACCTATTTCAATGTGCATGACTAGAAAGGCTGCATGATAGTGTTACAGACAAGGGGTTTTGGGACTGGGTAAACACATTTTTTAAAGGGCCTTCAGCAACTCTTATGACCCGGTATCTGGTAACAAGGGAATGCACGGACGCAGACTGGGATTAGCTAGCCTGGGCCATCTGTGCGAAGGACAGCGGTAGCCAGCCCTTTTCTTGGTGTCCCTGCATGGAGTCCGGAAGTCTCTGCTGGAATCTCCGTTGACCTCCCTTCATCTGGGCCACTCTGGGGGTCTTTAATGATTTGATTTCACCATGAAGCTGGAGGGAAGAGCTGCCTCCACAATCACCTCCCTTAATTCCCAATTCTCCATACCACATTTCACCTGTGAGACTGTGGCCAGGCATGCGCCACTCCTTCGTAAACCCCATAGAGAGTTTAGTTGCAGGTCGATGGAGAAAAAAAACGTATCCTTCCCCATGATAGCAGCAGAGAGCCCTAAAGAGGCGACACCAGCTCGGGGGAAAGGCCTCTGACTTCCGCTCTACTGATCGCGGTGACATTCAAACGTGAATCACCTGGTCTTAGCACGCTGCTTTGCCAGCCCAGCTAGTCAGTCATGGGGGCCATAGCCCTTGCAGGGTGACAAATGGGATTTAACAGGTTTACCAGTATGGACGGCTTTATTCACTCGACTCGTTTGTGTGTTTAATCTATTCTTAGCTGTAATTACTATACGGTGACTGGGCCTGCGAGGTGTTTGGGCTGGTGCCATAAACTGGTCAGGTGATTGACTTAGGTCACGGACCACGGTCAAGGTTTAAGGTCAATTAAGTGGATTGACTTAAGTGCAAGGAGTTAAAGCCAATTAAAGATTTAAATACCGAAGCAACCTTTTGATGAACTTCCTAGACGGCACAGCTCTACTTTTTCGAGTTTCGAAGAATGCAAAATAATTTCCGGTGTGTAATATGTCAGCATTTCTTCATAGCTATGGCTCTCGGTGGGTCCTTGGGAAAAATATGAATGACTTGAATCAACACTACTGGTGTTCTCATACACTCCTGTAAAGGAAGGATAACATTTAGCCTGCTCGTGTGTTGTTGTAACCGCATTCCCAGTCTCTGTAACCGTTTGGAACCTCTGCGCTATCATCTGACATTCTCTCTGTCCAGCACCACATACTCTCAAGGGAGTGGATCAAGCTGCTGGCAAGGCCTTTTCCAAACACGCAGCCATCTGCCTCGACACCTGACACCATAGCCCACACTGGGATCCAATTCGACTTCTCCTCAGACACACGTTCGTTTCTATTAAAGACCGTTTCAAAGCTGATGACAGAGCTTTATCGCCGCCAATCGAATAGATGGCCTATCTCCGTTCATAGGAGTCATCCACACGTTCCTTTATTTTCACCCAGAAATGAATCTGTTGACGACATGTTTTAGTATTTGAAAATGACTGTGGACCAATCAAGTGTGCCTGAATGCTTTAGCTGGGGCGGTGTTGAACCGGTTTGGATGCATTTCAAATTAGATGTGACAAATGGATGCGGTGTGTAATCTTGCTGACAAGTATAAATGAGGACTTTGGGCCTTTTGTAAATGTATTTGTTTCATTGGTTTGTGCAAAGGGTATTTTTGACTGTGCCGAGTTTCTATTCGTAACATTTTCATTTGGCTGAATTGATGGTTATTGAATCTTTAAGTTAGTAGTAATAGGAGGCCAGGTCCGATACAGTTGCTAAGTACACGCTTTGTTTCCAGAGTGCTCGGTGAAAGTAACTTTAGGATCTTAGACATTTTGAACTTTACATCAAGCTACTAACAAAGACAAGTGCAACGTTGCTTAAAACAAACGGTGTTTAAAGTAGACGGCCACCTTTAATTTCCTCAAGGTTGAAGCTGGTTTCAGGATGTCAGCAAATTGCCTCCGGGTGAATTTTTTAAATAATTTCAGCTCGAAATAACCTCTAATTGACAGGCACTTCCTTGGTTGGTGTTCATCTGGGAACTACGAACCAACAAATCGAGCTTGATGGGTCTATGAAAAGAAAGAGGAGCCTTATGCTATTGTAGAAACACCCGTCGAAAGGTTGGTAAAGCAACAACCGTTGTTGTCATTGAGGTGTATGCAATCAAAAGACAGACCGGTTAATTTAGAGTGTTACGACACTTGGAGGCCTTCATAACTATTGAGTAGCGATGCGCTACAAAGCAGTAGTGTGGGTGTCTACATAGACAATCATCTGGGGCTTGTCTTAACTGGTCAAAGCAAAAAAACGTTGTCATATTTGGTCACCGTCTCGTTGAAGTTTTCTATTGGTTCTTGGCAGCTGTGCTGACAAGTTTCTTGTGTTTTTCCTCTTTAACACTACTAATGCATTTGAGGATTGAGCAAGGCTTTTTTTTCAGATGACAGTTTCAGTGACAATGGTTCTGCAATTATTAGTGAATGACAAGCGACTTTGTTGTATTAATGTGTACATTAGCCCTTTGGGGACATTACTCTCCATTTCTGTGCTTTGCAACATTTGTTTGCTCGATTTACTAATCGTAGTTTGTTACATTTAGTCCCTCAGCGCTGTCATCTCCAAACGGGAGTCCCACAGTTTGTGTTATTTCAGCAACGACATGGGAACCATTTAGTATTTCCATTTGTCATTGCCAGAGGAGACAGCTTTCGAGCCATTTGTCTAAGAATTAATGAGGATGTCGACTAAATGTCCTCGACAGTAGAGTACAAATTATGTTGTTTGTGGCCTACAATTCCCACCATATTACACTGATGGGATATCCCATGGCATTTCTATTTTTCTTTGTGGGTTCGTTTGTGTGGGTGGATGAGGAGCCCTATATGCTTGATTCATTTATGTGATCCTCCTTAACCCTTTTCTTGTGTTGTAAAGGAAGATTAGTTTGCTCTGACTGCTTTCGTAACAAATCTGTCTTCAAGTATTGTTATTCTTTGTCGTTTAGTGGATGGTGGTAAATAATAGGGCGACATTGTCCTTTTTCTGGAACACACTATCATTAGAATTATTATTGTGATAATGACAGAATGACACTGGGTGGGTTATGGCATTGTTAGACCCATTTGTAGACCGCACCCAATTGTAATCATGGGGTGATTTTTTGGGGGGTTAAGGTGCAAGTGCCCTCGATGCACCACATTGACAGACGTGGGTCAGCCACATCCAATCAGAGTTTTAACTCAATCAAAAGGTTGAGATAAATAAAGCCTTTTCTGTTTGGCTCCCAGAGAGGTGTTCTCACCTAATCCCCGTAGACCGACATCCGCAACCTATGATAGGTCACTAGTGTAACCTTTGTATAACCCTGGGAATCCTCAGATTCTCTGAGGATTTGCATGTCAAAAGTAAAAGTCCTGTCAATGACCCATTTACATTTACATTTAAGTCATTTAGCTGACGCTCTTATCCAGAGCGACTTACAATTTGGAAAGTTCATACATATTCACCAATCACTGCACTGAAGTTCTCCCTGAACCTGAAGTCTTTATACGTGCTTGACCTGTACAGCTGTCTACCAGATGTCTTCCATATATTTGTGAAAGATTAAGAGAAGGATCTATATTTTTCTTCTAAGTGTCATTTGGCTTAATGACCTTTTCAATGACTGAAACATTTTAAAGGGCTAAAAATAAAGGACACCATGAAAAAGTTGTTGCCTTGTTCAATCTTTCAGATACAAACTAAGCCCACCTTACCAGGTATTTTCATACAAAGTCAGGAAAGCAAAGTCTGCCACGTCATTGACCCTGAACTCAAGCTTGTGATAACCGTAGCACGGCCAGAGGGGTTAACTGCAGCCCCTCTGAAGCGAAACAACCTGGGGGAATGTGTTGTGTTTTCTCCGGCCCAGAGCAGAAGCGGGGTACTGACCTCACTGGCCCCAGCCTCGAACGGGAGATAAGAAGAAGATTACCGGCCTTCCCTCCCTGCATTCCTTCTCCTCATTGAGGCGAAAAGTGACATCTCAATTGGAAGCCCTCGGGGATCTCCTTTTGACATTCCTGGATCACTTGACTCTTCTATCTCCACTGATGTCGTTTATGAATTGGGATGGGAAGTCGTCGGATCAAGTCCCACTGAGCAGAGCTGGCTGAGAAAAATGATGGATGTGCTGATATTAGCAGGAGGAAGTTTGTCACCAAATCTTTTTTTTTTTTATTATTATTTTTTAAGGACGAGTACTAGCAACACATTGTCTTTGAACATTTTTGGTCGACAAGTCAAAAGGTAGAAAAAGATGACAGCATATTGGTGGTTCAGTTATTATAGGAACCAAGAAGAACTTTAGTTGGTTAGAGGATGGTGCTTGGAACACCAAGGGTTTGGGTTTGATTCCCTTTTAGGTTACACTTATTGGAGGCCTAAGTGGCTTTGGATGCTAAACAACCATATTGGCTCTAATGGCTTTGATTACTGTCACCATGTTAGCTTGCATGTTAGAGGAATGTTCTGAATCAGGCAACTTCGTCAGACTAATGTATGACTACCAACTAGGGCCGGGCGACGTATCAAAATGAATTCAAATGTATGTTTTAGTGCAATGTTCCAAATGCCTGTATCGCAAGAATCAAGGTTTTAATTTTCCGTTAGTTTTCATGAGTGTTATGTGTTTTTGGTCTCGTCTTCTTCGTTTCTTCTGTGCTGTGTGCACTTGTGCACCTTCCCACTCGCACACAGACACCAATTCCTAATAGTTCAACTGGCCTACCTTGTTAGCAAGCAAATAGATCCAAGTTGTCTAGACTCGAAAAATGAGGATTAGCTGGCTACTCACTAGCACGTGACCTTGTGCTTGAGAGCTTGTGCAGGAGACGTGTTCGTTTTCTACAATGCCTGCTACCAGAAGGTGGTCATTACAAGTGGATGTGCATGGTTCTGGTTACATTTGGAACCAAAAATCTAATTTCTGAAGACAGACTTGAAAGCCAGATCTGTGATTATTGCAAAAAAAACAGGTTAATAATTCAACTATTTTGATAAAATAATGAAATTATTTGTGTGTGTTATGATTGTGGAATGCTTATTTTGCCTAGGTATAATGTTTCACGCCCCGAATTCATTAGATTATTTTTTTTTTTAATTTTCCAACAAAGCTTATTTAGAGAAAACGTTAAAGAAATTGAGATGTATATCATGAAACGCCCATAAATTTGGAAAAAATCGAAATAGGATTTTTAGGCCATATCACCCAGCTCTACTACCAACCAGTCATAAGACCTCATGACAGATGTTTTGTTATGTAGTCATTTACCAACAGTGTGACCTACTCCTAGTGGCTTTGGATTGGTATCGAGTTCTATTTTGGTTGTCGTGCTTTTTTAAATTACAGTTTCCTTATAGGTTTTAAAGTATTATGTTTTGTTTACACCATCTGTGTGTGTTGGTTATTTTTCTGATCCACATCTTTCAATTCTTCAAACGTTTATCCCTGCCACCACACTAAACTGTTTTCTGCTCCCAAAAGGGATTTTGTAAGAAGCTTTGGGGATACAATAACACACATTTTAGGTACCGACCAGTTGAAATGTTATTGCGTACCTAAGTCTTCTAAATCTTCTTCACTTTTGGGAGCAGCTTCTCTGCTACCTTTGGATGTATTTGTAGAGGGTCCTCAGCACAGTAGGCCTCACCACACAGGAAGAGCTGGGTTTTTTTTCTGTCTTTTTTTCTCCAGTCAAGCGATTCCACCATATGTTTCAAACAGAGAAGCTAAATCTTTTTAAAAGTGCTACTCAGTGTCTTACTCACCAAGAGTTTTGTCTATGGATAGGCTTGTCTATGGATTTAATTCATAATTCATGGAATACGTATTGCCAGCTTCACAATTCTGCCACACACATCCTGCCGGATAACATTGACCCCAAGTTGACCCCGCTGACCAGGAAGCCCATCGATATCCCACTTCGGCCATCCACTCGAAGCCATTCRGGCAACTGTGGAAATTATATAGTGAACTCGCCCTCACGACGAGCTGCTGATGAACCGATTACCGGTGCCGTCTCTCGTGTGCCGTTACGTAGGGAGTCCTCCGTTCTACAAAGGGAACCATTAGATGGAAGATGACCCCATCTGTTTCGAGGTTAATTGGAATTATGTTCGCTAATCAAGAGCGGCAACGTGGACCCGGGAGCAGTTTCAACGGGCTTAATTAGTTGCAACGGCAGATAATGGGTAGTGACCGTAATCACCGGATAACATGCTCTTTGCCGTAGTTTGCAATAGTAATCACTCCCAAAAGTACGACTTTATGGATTTAGGATGATGGTGTCTTTATTCAATGTGATTATTCAATGGACGTTTCTGGCCAACACGGCCATGAACACTCAAAGGCCATAGGTCAAAACGCAGAAAGAGCCACTGGCGTTGTTCAAATTCACTTCGTAATGGGCAGAAATGCTCTTCTGATATCATTCAGGGGGCCAGGGTTTTCGTGTGTGTGTTAAGGCTATCTATGGGGCTAGTCTATTCACATGTTATATATAGACATCTAACATAAATGTATATAGACATCTAGCATAAATATCTGAAAATCTTGGTCCACGTCTATATGGTCCATGTGTTGTTGGATGACTGGGTCATAATGTGCGAGTTTGTCGTAATTGGAAAATCATGTGTTAGGTGGGTGTTAGGGCATATGTCTGTTTGTTACTAGACTGTTGTGTTTTGGTATCTGGTTTATATATGGTGTGGGTGTGGGCGCAGGAATTTGTAGGGCTGACTAATCCTCCCTTACTCAGCACTCATTGTGCACTTTCAGAGTAGAGAAAATGGCTCCTAAACACACAGGCATTTCAACAGGTAATGTTACACCAGAGAAATATTTTATTCTTATAGTCGTCACTGCCTTGAACTATTCTGTTGTATAATACAAGTCAGCATTTCCCCAAAGCCTTGTTCGCTCTTTTCCCCTCTTTCTTTCCTAACCCAGGATACACATTTCATCTGAGTACCTGCCTCCTTTAAAAAGGCATGTCTTTTCATGAGATCATTAGCTCTGACAGACTCGAGAGGTCAAAGGTGGCCACTCCTCAGAGACTAGACATACTGCTCCTGGAGACATGTTTGCTGAAGGAAGCCTCGGTGCAGGCATGCCCCACGCCCGCCCCTGCATGCTTTTCCCTGAGTAGAGGAGAGAAGGGGGGGCTGGAGGGAGAGCTAGAGAGGACATGGGGGGATGGAGGAGCACGGTTGGGGGGGGGGGGGTAGTTCAATCTGTCTTGGTTGAGGCTTCCCAAACCTGCTTCCTAGAATCTACTGATGTGACCGCCTCCGGTCGGGGAAGGGCTCTGATGTACCCAATGGGGCATTAAACATGCATTCACTTTCACTCACTCACTCACTCTCTCCACTCTTCCTCTGTCATTGTCTTATTTCTGCTCTTCATCTCTTGAGGCTTTTAGTCTGCTCTCTCCCTCTTGCCCTCACTCTTTCAATCTTTTTTATTTTGTCAATGGCTGTCTGCTGCGTCTTCTCTCCTTCTAATGATTTCTTTCTCTCTGTTTTCAGATGCTTAGTTCTCTCTCTCTCTCTCTGTGTCATTCAATCTGACCTCTACATTTCTTGCTACCGCACTTTTCCCTTTAAAAAAAATATATTTTGTATTTTACCCCCTTTTTCTCCCCAATTTCGAGCTTGTCTCATCGCTGCAACTCCCCAACGGGGTCGGGAGAAGCGAAGGTCGAGTCATACGTCCTCCGAAACATGACCCGCCAAACCGCACTTCTTAACACCCGCCCGCTTAACCCGGCAGCCCGCCGCACCAATGTGTCGGCGGAAACACCGTTCTAATTATTGTAAAGTGTGGGAATAAGCTTATGCCAGACTTAGCCTACGTTTAYCCTCTCCCTTGTTCATTTCAAAGGATGTTCATGACCCAATTCATATAAATCATGTCAAATGAAAAATTCATATTAACCCCCCCTACAGAATATGCTTTGGAAAGATTTTGAGTGATGCAAAGACTCCAGTGTGGTCATTCATAATTCATAGATTCACCAAACATCATATTATTATTATTATGTGTTTCATTATTCCTGGTAGATACTACTGGTTATGATTGCAGACAGAGCCCAGAGAATGGGACGGTGCAATATTAAATGAGTCATGT
The DNA here is from genome assembly GCF_002910315.2 of Salvelinus sp. IW2-2015. Lineage (NCBI taxonomy): Eukaryota > Metazoa > Chordata > Actinopteri > Salmoniformes > Salmonidae > Salvelinus > Salvelinus sp. IW2-2015. The sequence continues at coordinate 395,617 of NW_019942587.1, read as the reverse complement.
TTTGATAAGGTGCATGCATGGGTACGTCTACGTCACCAGAGATATGCCCATGCTGTAGAGATATACCTAGCGGACTAAAACTTCACTGTTGTAGGCATAGTACAGCTAGTGCTATCTAGACTTGCGTTGGCAAACTAAGCCATGACATTAGCTAACTAAATGTGAAGGTAACTCAGCTGAGGAGTAGTAGAGAATGGAGTGTTTGTTTGTGTTTTACCCCCCTTTTCAACCCAATTTCGTGATATCCAATTACCATCTTGTCTCATCGCTGCAACTCCCCAACGGGCTCGGGAGAGGCGAAGGTCGAGTCATGCGTCCTCRGYAACATGARCCGCCAAACCGRGCTCCTTAACACTTGCCCGTTTAACCCGGAAGCCAGCTGCACCAGTGTGTCAGAGGAAACATGAATCAACTGACYACCGAAATCAGCCTGCAGGCGRSTAGCCAACCACAAGAAGTCGCTAGAGTGCGTTGAGCCTAGTAAAGCACCCCCGGCCAAACCCTCCCTTAACCCGGACAACTCTGGGGCAATTGTGCGCCGCCCTATGGGACTCCCGGTCACGGCCYGGTGTGACACCGCCTGGGATCGAACCCGGGTCTGTAGTGACGCCTCAAGCACTGCGATGCAGTGCCTTAGACTGCTGCGCCACTCAMGAGGCCTTAAAATGGAGACTTAACTTGAAAATGTGCAGGATACCTCTTTCCGGTATTCCCTGACTTCAGTTTTTTTTTTACCGTGTTATGCTTGCAGACAGAGCCCAGAGAATGGTAGCACTCCTCACAGGCCAWTTTTTTTTAAATGAAACTGCTAAAACTCAAAGATATTAGAATTGCAAGAAGATTTGTTCGAGCCTAAAATGTTAGTCTGTAATCGTAACATGGTGTTTTTATGTTCACCGATGAATTTTAATGTTTACGTTTCACGCATGGCTTTTCTTACGATCCTAACAATTTCCGTATGGATTTTCTTACGATCCTACTGATACAGGAGTCCTATCAACAGATCGCTTGAAGATGCATATCTTTCATTTTAGCGGGAGAAGTATGGAGCGAGATACCTGACAGAGGTTGAACATCATAGGACAGCGCCTGTCAGTCACAAAGTGAGTGACAACAGTGAAACKCTGCTGGTTTGAGTCTGCTGTTCGGTCCTCTCTTTACCTGGGTGTGTTGTGTGRGCTGTGGMTACTGTAACATTTCTGCACTGAGCGTGATAAAATAAACAGATTTAATTGTTTTTTAAAAGCTAATGATGCTTACAGTGCTGTGAAAGTATTTTTCCCGCTTTCTGATATTCTCTAATTGCATATTTTTTTTATACTGAATGTTCAGATCTTCAACCAAAACATAATATTAGACAAAGGGAACCGTAGTTTAAAAAAAAATAATAAACTGAAAAAGAAATGTATTTACAGGAAGCATTTGGGTGCAGTCATTGCAGTTAAAGGTGGCACAACCAGTTATTGAGTGCAAGGCCGCAATTACTTTTTCACACAGGGCATTCGATATTGCATAACTTTGTTTATGACATAAGTATGTAATRGTTGTTATTTGTTCACTCAGTTTCCCTTTATCTAATATTAGGTTTTGATTGAAGTATCAGTATCAAAAGTATGCAAAAATAGAAAAAAATCAGAAAGGGGGGGAAATACTTTTTCACGACTCTGTATGTGATATTTTCGAAGATGTTGATATACGTCTAATGATTTTAATCCAAGTGTTGACAATGGAGTAGTCATCTACTGCTTTCTGTGTAGCAAKGCCCACGTTTAACACCTGTATTGCAAATAGCTTAGAAAGTGCATCTTAAAAGGAAGCTTGACGCCTGTGGATYTCCGCAGACTCTTTGTAATTTATGTCATATTGTACAACAGCTGATGCAAATAACACTGTAAAAGTGTGAAAACATTTGATCGGTGTTATTTCCTCTAGCGATGCACCGATGTAACATGTTTGACGATARCGATATCCAATATTTTCCTTGCAAAAAAAACAAAACGATAACCGATTTTAAACATTTAGACGGCCATTTTAAGCATTCCAGTACAGTTAAGTAGTTAACACACACATGGACGCAGCGGTCTAAGCCACTGCATCTCAGTGCAAGAGGTGTCACTACAGTCCCTGGTTCGAATCCAGGCTGTATCACATCCGGCCGTGATTGGGTGTCCCATAGGGCGGCTCACAATTGGCCCAGCGTCGGCCGGGTTTGGCTGAATGTTATCATTGTAAATAAGAAATTGTTCTAAACTGACTTGTCTTGTTAAAGGTTACACACACACCACACTGACCAAAAAGTGATTTTGTTGGCATTTACGTATGTCCCCATTACCAGTAAAACATAATCAAAACCTATTTCTTTCACTTACTTGCTGTGCTGTTTCGTTGTTCATTTGTTCAGTCGTTTCATTCTCAACCAGGATTTCATCATACATGTCAAGCAGTTAAGTTTCAGCTCTGTCTGTCCGTGGCCTCTTCTTCCTCGGTCGCACTGTCACTGTGTCCGTTTCCATCTTGTCCAGCTGTGTATGTAACATTTCACGTAAACCCTGGTTTCTTGTCTGCATCAAGTGGTGGTCCTTGTACATGGCATCGAGCATGGTGGCGACACAGTAAAGAGAGAATGCCACCGAATCGCTTGTTCACAGCCTGTGTCGTCAGTTTTGTTGAGCAGGCGTTTCAATGCATGACAGAGGGTATCACGCCTGCTGCAGTAGCAGTCGATGAGCATATATTTTGAGTCAGTTGTTCGACTAGAGCTAGCTAGTGTGTTCATGTTTCAAACATGTCATTGAAATGGCAGCAGCGGTATGACAACCAGCACATTTCATGAGCATGAAATACGACTTTCCTCAGTACGAAATCCTCGACGACCCACTGTGCTGTCAGACTCAGCATGCTCATGCGGCTGATATCGCTGGTCCAAATGTCTGTCGTGAAGCTAATAGCAGCGACGCATCACTGTAACTGCGGTAGCAACATCTGAAAAATAGCGCACCGGTGTTCGACCAGTCGGCAAAAGCCAACATCACCCACGACAGAGAACGGTTGATTGTCAAGGGCAATGAATTCCATTATCTTGGCTTTAATGGATTTCCCATTTGAGTTGTCTTGCTGAAATGTTCTAACTCTTTCAAATGACTGCTTGACTTGTTGACGCGTCGATCCACTCAGCAGACATCGTTGGCTAGGTTAGGAATGCTGTGTTGCACGTATAGCGCTACATTTTACGTGGCGTCAGTACCTACGTTTATATAGGTATGCACATCAGCTTTGACATCGGTTTTGCACATTGGCGTTAAACTAGACATCGGGTCCATGTTGGCATTTTTAGCTAATATCGGACGATTCTGATATGTTCACCGATATCGTGCATCCCAAATTTCCTGAATGTACCAGAAGCCACCAAAATAAAGCTTGTTCTGCAAAGAAAATCAGCCCCCCCCCCCCCCTCAGCCGGGGGAGCCTGGCTGGCTATTATTTCTATTTGGCTGGCTACTCCATGTGCTTGTGGAAAACACTGCTATGGCCACTGGTCAGTTTGTAGAAACATCATCTGTTTGGCTGTACGAATTCACCATGTACACATGTGCTCGTTTGCTATCAGTCTGGAACAGGAAAACAAACATACTGTAAAAGGGAGTTCTGAAAATCCAGTCAGTGACTCACACACACACGACTCACACACCCTGTCTCACTCTGCACCCTATCTCAGGGCGGCAGATAGCCTAGCGGTTAGCGCATTGGGCCAGTAACCACAAGGTTGCTAGTTCAAGTCCCCGAGCCGACTCGGTGAAAAATCTGTTGATCTGCCCTTAGGCATACGTGCCTTGCTCAATTGCTCCGGGGTAGGTGTCAGTAATGTCTGATCCCTGGCCGTCTCATTGCTATATGCAAAAAAAACATATTTCCATTTTCGCACCACGCACTTGTACGGGTTGCTCTTTTACATGTGTGGCCTGTAAAAACAAAAGACCAAGAAAAACCATGTCTGTTTTTGCTGCCTTGCCAACTCTTGTGGCCATGACGACCACCACAGGATTTGTCTACAGCCTACTATACAGCTCAGACACGCGGACAGGCTAGAGCTTGGAGGCCAACCAACTACAATGCTTTGGGTCTAGCCTTAAAGCTCCAGTCCCTTCAAAGACCGACTGTACTCTCTCAGCGAGACCTAAATGTCATACAGCGATGTCTCATACGCTGCCGTAAGCACCACAAGAGAACCCCCAGTCTGTCTGTCATTAGCATCACGCTTCCCATCCACTTCAGAGCTGACATAGTGCAGGTGTTCTGGCTTCTCGGAGGGGGGAGACGGTAATTAAAGCTAGTGATGGCTAAATTGCTTACGTCGTTAGCGTTGCGCGCTGCGCCGCCCCTGCGCGTGTGTGAGATGGGATTTAGGAGGAGAGTTTTGAGAGTCCGTGAAAACAAACAAAGCGTTTTATTTGTATTTTCGCCGTATAGTAGAGGATATTTGCATGATCAAGCAAGCCTGGTTGATGATCAAGCAAGCCTGGTTGATGATCAAGCAAGCCTGGTTGACTTTGTAAAAGTTAGACTGCTCTGTTTCTTCTCTCCCTAGATGATGAATGGACATACCATACCCCATCCACTAGCATACAAAGGAATGGAAATATCTTGCTCTACATTCAACTAGACAGTTAGGCTTTCTCTGGAGCAAAACCTTTCATTCAGCTAGTTACAAAGTTTATGATCATTTGTGTGTATTTTTTAATTTTTTTACCATGCCTGTATACACACACACACACACACACACACACACACACACACACACACACACACACACACACTTTAGCATGGATTAGTGTGTGCTAGGCCGACGGGTATGAACGTTTTCCTGCTTTTAGACTCTTACCAGTCTGTCGAAGATGGGGGTGAATAGACTGGGTGAATACAGCATGATAAATATTGAAAGCTAAGGCACCATCTCATCTTTTTCTTCCAGCTTATCTCCTTCACACAGGGGCCTCTGAAGGGGAAAAAATGCTGCCCCCTCCCCCCTTCACTACCCCTTCAACCCACTCACACAAATGCAACACTCCCTTCTTTTACTCAAGTGGACCACGAACTCGTATCATTTTGACTTTGGCACAGCGGGCTGCAAAACAGATGGCACGTCACTTCTTTAAAATGGGAGTGTCAGGTGGTAGAAACATCTGCTGGCTATCCCCCCCCCTGCCAACCCCCCCCAACACTCCCACTCTTTCCTACACACACACCCAACCAACAGATGTGTTGAAGCAATGCCACACTTTATGCAGGCTTGAAAGAGCCTTAAATTACAGTCTATCCCCCTCTAAAATGTTTTCCCGACAGGCCTTAAGCCAAACGGAGAGGCACATTCTGTCAATCAAATTCCTCTTCAATGATACGGTGCACGCCTTCCCAGCCGACCGGTTGCTGTCTCTGAAGAACATAGTCCAATCGGTTGGTTGTTGCCTAGAGACGGAAGAAGAGAGGCATCAACATACTCACTGTGACCATGCAATCTCCATCTCTCTCGGTTTATCGCTACTTCATATACTTCCACTCTCTTCCCCATTCCATTGTTGCCTAATCATTTTGTTACCCATCCCTCTTTCCTGCACTATTTCACTTCAAACCTATGTGAATTATTGCTATCACACTCGGTCACCAGTCCAACAGATCACTCAACTTGTGGCTGGCACTGCTTTCCTCTGCGAATGATGGGTAACTAGGTCATATTCATTAGGTAACAAACAGAATAACACAGACTGAAACAGGGAGGCACTACCTGTACTTGTCCATTAAGAAACCATTTTTCCCCATTGCAAAATGTTTGCATTGCGTGGTGGCCAACTGCACACAGGTCAGAAGGACTGCCCCCTCTCATTGAAGCCATGGAAGTTTAAGGCCGACAGCGGTACATCATGCATTGTTAGCAGAAAACAACAGGATCCTCTGTTATAGTGAATGGAAAAACATTTGGAGTCTCTCATTCTTCTCTGCAGATCCCCTCAAGCTTTGTCAGGTTGGATGGGGAGCGTCGCTTCACAGCCATTTTCAGGTCTTTCCAGAGATGTTCAATCGGGTTCAAGTCTGGGCTCTGGCTGGTCCACACTGAATTGACATTCAGAAACTTGTCCCGAAGCCACTCCTGCGTTGTCTTGGCTGTGTGCTTAGGGTCGTTGTCCTGTTGGAAAGTGAACCTTCGCCCCAGTCTGAGGTTCTGAGCGCTCTGGAGCAGGTTTTCATCAAGAATCTCTTTTGTACTTTGCTCAGTTTCTCTTTCCCTAAATCCTGACTAGTCTCCGAGTCCCTGCCGCTGAAAAACATCCCTACAGTATGATGCTGCCACCACCCTTCACCGTAGGGTGATGAGCAGTGCCTGGTTTCCTCCATACATGATGCTTGGCATTCAGATCAAAGAGTTCAATCTTGTTTCTCATGTTATGAGAGTCCTTTTGGTGCCTTTTGGCAAACCAAGCGGGCTGTCATGTGCTTTTTACTGAAGAGTGGCTTACGTCTGGCCACTCTACCACAATGGCCTGATTCTTGGAGTGCTGCAGAGATGGTTGTCCTTCTGGAAGGTTCTCCCATCTTCTCAGAGTAACTCTAGAGCTCTGTCACTGACCATCAGGTTCTTAGTCACCTTCCTGACCAACGCCCTTCTCCCCCGATTGCTCAGTTTGGCCGGGCGGCCAGCTCGAGGGATAGTCTTGGTGGTTCCAAACTTCTTCCATTTTAAGAATGATGGAGGCCACTGTGTTCTTGGGGACCTTTAATGCTGCAGAAATGTTTTGGTACCCTTCCCCTGTGCCTCGACAAAATCCTGTCTTGGAGCTCTACGGACAATTCCTTTGACCTCATGGCTTGGTTTTTGCTCTGACATGCTGGGACCTTGTATAGACTGGTGTGTGTGTGTGCCTTTTCTAAATTATATTCAATCAATTGAATTTACCACTTGTGGACTCCAATCAAGTTGTAGAAACATATCAAGGATGATCAATGGAAACAGAATGCACCTGAGCTCAATTTCGAGTCTAATAGCAAAGGGTCTGGAATTACCTGGACTTCTGCATAAATTGGTCATCAAATTGATCTGATCTTCTGAGTCACAACAGTAGACATATTGTGCTTAAACTAATAACACACATTATTGTATTTTTCTTGTCTATATTGAATATATCATGTTGGAAAATGTATGCGAACCCCTAGGCTAATGACTTCTCCAAATGCTAATTGGAGTCAGGAGTCGGCTAACCTGGAGTTCAGTCAATGAGACGAGATTGGAGATGTTGGTTAGAGCTGCCTTGCCCTATAAAATAACACGCACAAAATGTGAGTTTGCTATTCACAAGAAGCATTGCCTGATGTGAACTATACCTCGAACAAAAGAGATCTCAGAAGACCTAAGATTAAGAATTGTTGACTTGCATAAAGCTGGAAAGGGTTACAAAAGTATCTCTAATATCCTTGATGTTCATCAGTTCACGGTAAGACAAATTGTAAATAAATGGAGAAAGTTCAGCACTGTTGCTACTCTCCCTAGGAGTGGCAGTCCTGCAAAGATGACTGCAAGAGCAGAGCGCAGAATGCTCAATGAGGTTAAGAAGAATCCTAGAGTGTCAGCTAAAGACTTACAGAAATATCTGGAACTTGCTAACATCTCTGACGAGTCTACGATACGTCAAACACTAAACAAGAATGGTGTTCATGGGAGGACACCACGGAAGAAGCCACTGCTGTCCAAAAAAACATTCTGAAGTTTGCAAAATTGCACCTGGATGTTCCACAGCGCTACTAACTAAATATTCTGTGGACAGATGAAACTACAGTTGAGTTGTTTGGAAGGAACACACAGCACTATGTGTGGAGAAAAAAAGCACTGCACACCAACATCAAAACCTCATCCCAACTGTAAAGTATGGTGGAGGGAGCATCGTGGTTTGGGGCTGCTTTGCTGCCTCAGGGCCTGGACAGCTTGCTATCATCGACGGAAAAATGAATTCCCAAGTTTATCAAGACAGCAGAATGTAAGGTTATCTGTTCGCCAATTGAAGCTCAACAGAAGTTGAGTTATGCGACAGGACATAGACTCAAAACACAGAAGTAAATCAACAACAGAATGGCTTCAACAGAAGAAAATACGCCTTCTGGAGTGGCCCAGTCTGAGTCCTGACCTCAACCCGATTGAGATGCTGGGGCATGACCTCGAGAGCAGTTCACACCAGACATCCAGAAAATGTTGCTGAACTGAAACAGATTTGTAAAGAGGAATGGTCAAATTCCTCCTGACTGTTGTGCCGATCTGATCCACAACTACAGAAAATGTTTGGTTGAGTTTATTGCTGCCAAAGAAGGGTCAACCTTTGGCAGCAATAATTAAACTTTTTCCACCCTGCACTGTGAATGTTTACACGGTGTGCTCAATAAATACATGAAAACATATAATTGTTGGTGTGTTATTAGTTTAAGCAGACTGTGTTTGTCTATTGTTGTGACCAATTTATGCAGAAGTCCAGGTATTTCCAGAGGGTTCACATACTTTTTCTTGCCACTGTATGTAAATAAGGAATTTAAATTTATTTTGAATACATTTGCACACATTTCTAAAAACCTGTTTTTGCTTTGTCATTATGGGGTATTGTGTGTAGATTTAATGTTTTTTTTATTTGATCGATTTTAGAATAAGGCTGTAACGTAACAAAATGTGGAAAAAGTTAATGGGTCTGAATACTTTCCGAATGCACTGTGTCATTGAACCAATTATTTTAAAATCGCACACAGAAGAAGTTATGAGGATAATTTAGTTTGTAATGGCGCCCTGCAGTACCCCGGGTCGGCCTTGAGTTACTCAATGAGATGGGGAAACACAGAGCAAGTCTGCAACCTCACTTTCTGGAGTAGCTCAAACCGCTCATGTTATGTTTCCATGAGATGCCATCTTAACTGATTTTTATTTGGTTTTCTTCACATAGAAATGAATGGTGTCACGTGACAGTTACATTGCCACACCCCCTCTTTCAAGTGGAAACTGCACTATATATACAAAAGTATGTGGACACCTTCAAATTAGTGGATTTGGCTATTTCAGTCACACCCATTGCTGACAGGTGTATAAAATCGAGTACACCGCCATGCATTCTCACTGACAGATTACTGCACCTGTACATAGCCCATCTATAATTTAGCCCAAACAACTACCTCTTCCCCTACTGTATTTATTTATTTATTTATTTTGCTCCTTTGCACCCCATTAATTCTACTTTGCACATTCTTCCACTGCAAATCTACCATTCTAGTATTTTACTTGCTATATTGTATTTACTTTGCCACCATGGCCTTTTTTTGCCTTTACCTCCCTTATCTCACCTCATTTGCTCACATTGTATATATACTTATTTTTCTACTGTATTATTGACTGTATGTTTGTTTTACTCCATGTGTAACTCTGTGTTGTTGTATGTGTCGAACTGCTTTGCTTTATCTTGGCTAGGTCGCAATTGTAAATGAGAACTTGTTCTCAACTTGCCTACCTGGTTAAATAAAGGTGAAATAAATAAGAAATTCTCCATAGACAAACATTAGCAGTAGAATGGCCTTCCTTAAAAGCTCATTAACTTTCAACATGGCACCGTCATAGGAAGCCACCTTTCCAACAATTCAGTTCATCAAATTTATGTCCTGCTAGAGCTGCCCCGGTCAACTGTAAATCCGGTTATTGTGAAGTGGAAACGTCTTGGAGCAAAAACGGCTCAGCCGCGAAGTGGTAGGCCACACACGCTCACAGAACGGGACCGCCGAGTGCTGAAGAGCGCAGAGTGTAAAAAATCATCTGTCCTCTGTTGCAACACTCACTATACAACTACCTATGGACGCAATGTCATCACAATACCGGTTTGTCGGGAGCTTCATGAAATAGGTTTCCATGGCTGAGCAGCCACTCGCAAGCCTAGGATTACCATGCGCAATGCCAAGTGTCAGCTGAACTGGTGTAATGTATGTAGTGTATGTTGATGACAAACAATCTGGGGTCAAGAAGGTCAAGAGGGTCTTGTTAGTCTCTGGTTGTTGTGGCTGCAGAGTGAACGTGTCCAAATATGTATTCGGAGACAAAGGTTTGATCCAAAGACTGTCTTTCTCCTGTTCTCTCTCTCTCTCCTCATTCGGTCTCCATTTGAATCCCTCCCACTCTTATTATTCCCCATATTGCTTTTTCTCCCTCTCTGTCCATCTTTATCACTCCCACTCTTATTCCTTTCCTTCTCTTTACTTTGCCTCTGTCCATTTCGGCCTCACTCGGTCTTATTTCTGTCTCTTGTCCTCTCTCTGCCCACAGACAACACATAATTGACAGCTGTCTGATTTGGGAGGCAGTGATCTACAGCACTCCACCAGACTGAAACGCTGGCAGTCCCACCCCCCCCCCCAACACACACACACACCTCCTCTCTCACCCACAGAGATCTATTTTAAAAATACAGATATGAAATATGGAAAGTTTTCAATGGTGTGTGGAGAACAACCGCCGGTGATTCGTGTCTGTGTTAAATATGGATTAGTATAATGGCAACCACATATATTTTTCGACCAATGAGAGGGGTGTCTAACCCTCAACCAAAATATGTTTTGATGAGACAAGCCTTCTAGAAGTTCTCACGCACCTGCTGTTGCGTGATTGAGCAAAAGACTGACAAAGTAATCATACAATTGTAACCACTGGGACTGGCTTTCATTGACGTTCTTCTGACGCTTAAACCATTGTTGCGTGCTATTTTGTGTGGCATTCGATGCACTCTGAAACGATAAGTGACATTAACGCTAGTTTTAATATTGCGTCGACTCCTTGACTCCGATCTTTTGTGTCACGTGTGACTCCGAAGCAGAGTGCGAAATACACCGGGGCATTCGGGAGGGTGGCGGGTGGTCTGTATTGAGTGCATACGCTTGCACATTTTTTTTTTTAATGAGCCTAATAATCAACACGCAATTTTAACAGTAAAAATGAATGACCTTTTTATTGTGGCATGAACATAACCCGTCATGATATTTTCATCTGACTGTCCAACAAATCAATTAAAAAAAGTAGGCTACCTGTGCACGTTCGTCCACTCTAAAATAATTCCAGTATACAAACTGCGTGTGTACTTGCATCATTTTATGAATGGAAATGGACATCTGTTACATTCAGTGATTGCCATTTAGTTAATAGACAAATTGACTTTTTTTTTTGTGGTCAACTTACTAAATTAGGCTACAATGTGTATTACTGTGAACTTCAAATAGGACTACTGGTAGCCAGTGTGTACTGGTAAAAATAAATAGTGCTTAATGTATTAATGCTTGGAGTCTTTACAGATTGTGTGACAAAACACTACCTTTCCTTACATTAATTACAAATATGACCGTGTTATTTGTCATTTATTAAGCATTTAACAATTTAACTTAAACCCTGTATGAATCCTTGATCTTAAGAGGTCTCGGGAAATGTCCTGTATGTGTAACTATGCCTACGTAACGTTTCGCCATGAAAACAGTTCTCGTGTACACAAATCCAAAATAATTTCGGCCGATGCCATTGCAAAATCGAATGCTTCTAACCGAAAGAGGTAACTATACGCCTACTGTAATTAACGTATACTTGTTGGATGGATTGGATGCGCATTGGTGTCCAGCTTTTGGCTAGTTGTCTAGTGATATTGTCAACCATCAGCTGAAAGAAAGCAAATATATATATTTTTTAAATCGACTTTTGGGCACGGAGAACACCAGTGCTCGTGTGCACCTGAAACACAAAGCAATGAGCACTCTAAACAGCTACCTGACAAAAGCAAACAATGATAAATCAAGGGATAAATCTAATGCTTTGGAATAAAATCATAGGCTGTTTTTTTTTTTAAAGGACGCATTGCAAACAAATGAGGAAGTACAAAGGAAACTGTGTAAAGGAGCTCAGCTGTGGTCGAAATTCAGCACTACTGATTGGACAACGCCACCACATACAAATATGGGCTTAAACCATGACTGAGCGGTGGGGGTATTTGTTTTCATATTTACCACTGTAAAACATACCACTGCATTTTAAACATGTAGGATCATTGTTAATTTTGCATTATTTAGAGCCCCCCCCCACCCTAGAGTCTAAACAAACTGAACAAGATTTCTCTTTTTGCCTGTTTAGGTTGCACCAGGCAGACGTTTTCAGGGCTTGATTCTGAGCACACAGAATCAAGCCCTCGGCATCAAACCCTGCATTGTAAGACGTTTATACAGTTAAGACCAGTGTAAAACAGATTAGGAAGGGTTACTTATTGACTTAGAGACCGATCGCTCTAGTCTGTCTAAATAGAGGCACTGGTGGCGGTGTACTTGAGGATTAAGCAGAAGCATCATGCTGTTGTCGAGGATGTTTCTCTTAGACTTTGGTTGATCCCAGATGATCTCGTCAGACTTGGTAGCGCTTTCAAAACATGCTCCCAAGTGAAAGGGAGTGGTTAGATGAATGGAGTGCAGACGCACACATGCAGAGACGCTTGCATGTACAGACCCGCACGTACACCCATACACGCAGGCCCGAAATCGAGACTGCATTGTACATTCGGATCTCTATGAAAAATCACTCTCCCTCCATACCTTTGTCCTATTCTTTCGCTGCAATCCACAGGAAGACAAAAATATGCCGCCCAGGCATATGGCCCAGAGAAGGTCCTATTGGAGGCTCTGAAAGCACCAGATCCTTTGCCTCCTTAGCATTTTCCTTTTTAAACCTCATGAACTTAAAGGGGCTCCGTTCTTTTATTGTGTCCCCCCAGAATAAGTTGAAAGGCCCTTCTTCAATCCTGTTGTTCCCCCTCTAAAGGCCCTTTCAGCCCCTCAGAAGTTGGGGGGTTGCAACGTGGACCGGGGTTATTTTGGGCGACACAATCGGGTTGTATCTGCCGTCCTGATAAACTGAATGTCATGGTGTCCCTTTCCTCTATACACATGCTAATACCTCCCAATCAGTTCGGCAGTTGGAGAGTGTGGGCATTTGTTCAGGGAGGACACCCGGGGATAGCTAGCTACACATCCCATCCCTCTCACAGTAGGGTGTGAGGGGAGTCTCACTAGCTCTCTGTTCAGTGCTCCCTCTGTCACCAGATGGTCGAAATTTGGGGGTGGATGGATGTACTTCTCCTTAAAGGTGTTATTGTTCGACAACTAGGCCAAGCTATAGCCTGATATGGGATGACTGACTTGACTTCATTCAAGCGAAGCAGAGCGACTGCAATGCAATCAAGCTACCTGCTGCTCTGTTTTTTCCTTCTCCTTTTTCATATTCATAGGAGACTTCAGTTGCCGCCTCTCTTTCCCTCGTTTTTTCTTTTTCATTAGCATTCCAGCATGAATGATGATTCCTCCTCGCTCCCACCTAATGGGGTATATTTTTTTTGTCAACAGACAATGCAACAGACGGCTTTCCTCAAGCTCTATGGGGAAATCCTGGCGGGAAAATAGGCTTGCGGAAAAAGCGCCTGTCCGTCTTCTCGTTTCACTCTCCTACTCTGTCTCTGCTACCATTGTCATTGGACATAGCACTGCCCTTGGCAGCCATCCTCTCCGGTGCCAGTGCTGTTTTTATGGGCTCTTAACTAGAGGTCGACCGACTATGATTTTTCAACGCCGATACCGATACCGATTATTGGAGGACAAACCGATTAATCGGCCGATTTTTATTTAAAAAAAAAGTGTGTATATATATATATCATACACACATTTTTGTAATAATGACAATTGCAACAATACTGAATGAACAATGAACACTTTTATTTTAACTTAATATAATACAATAAATACACACACACACAACAGCTCTGAAGTGACAATGATACTGAAGAGTCTGCTTAGGAGACAAATACTCTCAACTGTTTGAATAAAAATTGAGTTTAAGTTACCTGTGATGAATGTTGAAAACAAAAACTGTCATTTCTATATGCAGGAAATCCTATTTTAATAATGGGCATGGTAAGAATTGACGACCAAAAGTGCGAGTCATAATTCCCATGACACCTTCTAGCAAATCTGAAAAGCGGTTCCTTCATTTATTCCATAGGAATATTTTTAGATTCCCTTAAATAAGGTCTGTGTTTCCGTGTAGGCTTACACCACCTTGCCAATTTTATACTGTGGTAACTCTGATCAAATTTGGCTAAATAATAAGCGAAAATCTGTCTTTCTAGAGTGGATTTATGAAAATATGTTGACAAACGTTACCTTATCCTGGTGAGATTTACACGGGTATCAAAATCGGCGCCCAAAAATACCGATTTCCGATTGTTATAAAAACTTGAAATCGGCCCTAATTAATCGCCATTCCGATTAATCGGTCGACCTCTACTCTTAACCAACCGTGCTATTTTGTTGTTTTTTTTCGCATTGTTTGTATCTTATTTTGTACATAATGTTGCTGCTACTGTCTCTTATGACTGAAAAGAGCTTCTGGACATCAGAACAGTGATTACTCACCTTGAACTGGACGAATCATTTTTCTTTAATGAGTCTGACGAGAGGCATTTACTCCAGACACTCGAACAGATCCTCATCCCCGTAAGTCGGCAGGAGAAAACGGCGGAACAGATATTTCGGAAAGATATCGGGGTGCCTTGTGAGGATCCGCCGACGTTGGCTAATCTGCCTTTGCCATCCTGGCCAACGTACAATCGCTGGATAATAAATTGGACGAACTAAAAGCACGTATATCCTACCAACAGGACATTAACTGTAATATCTTACGTTTCACTGAGTGGTGGCTGAACAACAACATGATTAACATACAGCTGGCGGGTTACACACTGCATCGGCAGGATAGAACCAGCAGCCTCTGGAAAGACAAGGGGTGGCGGTCTATGTATATTTGTAAACAACAGCTGGTGCACGATATCTAAGAAAGTCTTTCACGGAGTATCTCATGATAAGCTGTAGACTACACTATCTACTAAGCGAGTTTTCATCTATAATCTTCGTAGCTGTCTACATACCACCACGACTGATGCTGGCACTAAGACCTAATGAGTTGTATAACACCAAAAGAAAACAGGAAAACGCTCAGCCAGAAGCGGCGCTTCTAGTGGCCAGGGATTTTAATGCAGGGAAACTTAAACCTGTTTTACCTCATTTCTATCAGCATGTTAAATGTGCAACCAGAGGGAAACAACTCTGGACCACCTTTACTCCACACACAGAGACGTGTACAAAGCCTCCCTCGCCTCCATTTGGCAAATCTGACCATAATTCTATCCTCCTGATTCCTGCTTACAAGCAAAAATTAAAGCAGGAAGCACCAGTGACTAGATCAATAAAAATGTGGTAAGATGAAGCAGATGCTAAGCTACAGGACTGTTTTGCTAGCACAGACTAGCACATTGAGGAGTACACCACATCAGTCACTGGCTTCATTAATAAGTGCATCGATGACATCGTCCCCACAGTGACCGTACGTACATACCCCAACCAGAAGCCATGGATCACATTCAACATCCGCACTGAGCTAAAGGATAGAGCTGCCGCTTTCAAGGAGCGCGACTCTAATCTGGAAGCTTACAAGTAATCCTGCTATGCCCCCCGACGAACCATCAAATAGGCAAAGCGTCAATACTGGACTAAGATCAAATCGTACTACACCGGCTCCGACTCTCGTCAAATGTGGCAGGGCTCGCAAACTATTAGACTACAAAGGGAAGCACAGCTGAGAGCTGCCCAGTGACCCGAGCCTACCAGATGAGCTAAATTACTTCTATGCTCGCTTCAAGGCAAGTAACACTGAAACATGTATGAGAGGACCAGCTGTTCCAGATGACTGTGTGATCACGCTCTCCGCAGTCGATGTAAGACACTTAAACAAGTCAAAATTCACAAGGCCGCAGGGCCAGACGGATTGACAGAACGTGTACTCCGAGCATGCACTGACAAACTGGCAAGTGTTTTCAACCTGTCCGAGTCTGTAATACCAACATGTTTCAAGCAGACCACCATAGTCC
This sequence comes from Salvelinus sp. IW2-2015, assembly GCF_002910315.2. NCBI lineage: Eukaryota > Metazoa > Chordata > Actinopteri > Salmoniformes > Salmonidae > Salvelinus > Salvelinus sp. IW2-2015. The sequence continues at coordinate 379,613 of NW_019942587.1, read as the reverse complement.
TTGAGCCCAAGAACACTAAGGTAACCTGCCTAAATGACTACCAACCCGTAGAACTCACGGTGTAGCGATGAAGTGCTTTGAAAGGCTGGGCCATGGCTCACCTCAACACCATTAACCCTAGACCCACTCCAATTTGCATACCGCCCCAACAGATCCACAGATGATGCAATCTCTATTGCACTCCACACTACCCTTTCACACCTGGATAAAAGGAACACCTATGTAAGTTAAGAACCCTGGGACTTAACACCTCCCTCTGCAACTGGATCCTGGACTTCCTGATGGGCTGCCTCCAGGTGGTAAGGGTGGTAACAACATATCCGCCACGCTGATCCTCAATACGGGGGCCCCTCAGTGGTGTGTGCTCAGTCCCCTCCTGTACTCCCTGTTCACTCACGGCCAGGCACGACTTTTACACCATCATTAAGTTTGCCGATGACACAACAGTGGTAGGCCTGATCACCAACAACGAGACACCCTATAGGGAGGAGGTCAGAGACCTGACCGTGTGGTACCAGTACAACAACGTGATCAAGACTAAGGAGATGATTATGGACTCCAGGAAAAGGAGGACCGAGCACGCCCCCATTCTCATCGACGGGGCTATAGTGGAGCGTTCCTTGTCCACATCACCAACAAACTAACATGGTCCAAGCACACCAAGACAGTCGTGAAGAGGGCACCACAAAACCTATTCCCCCTCAGGAGACAAGATTTGATTTGAAAAGATTTGGCATGAGTCCTCAGGTCCTCAAAGGTTTCTACAGCTGCACCTTCGAGAGCATCCTGACTGGTTGCATCTCTGCCTGGTATGGCAACTGCTCAGCCTCCGACCGCAAGACACTACAGAGGGTAGTGCGTACGGCCCAGTACATCACTGGGGCCAAACCTCCTGCCATCCAGGACCTCTATACCAGGCAGTGTCAGAGGAAGACCCTAAAATTGTAAAAGAATCCAGCCACCCTAGTCATAGACTGTTCTCTCTGCGGTACCGCAGCGCAAAGTCTAGGCCCTTGAAACTTCTAACAGCTTCTACCCCCAAGCCATAAGACTATTGAACATATAATCAAATGGCTACCCAGACTACTTACACCCCCCCCCCCCCCCTCTACGCTGCTGCTACTCTGTTATTATCTACACATAGTCACTTTAATAACTCTACCCACATGTATATATTAACTTGTCTAACCGGTGCCCTGCACATGGTTCTCCCTGTATATAGCCTCGGTATTGTTAATTTACTGCTACTCTTTAATTATTTGTTACTTTTAGGTATTTTCCTCAACTGCATTGTTGGTTAAGGGCTTGTAAGTAAGCATTTCAAGGTCTACACCTGTTGTATTCGGCACATATGACAAATAACATTTGATTTGATCAAATGAATATAGAAATGAAAGAGAACACTAAGGCTGTGTGCGTGCACATGGCTTGTTCTTCTATGTTTTGTTCACACCCTCCTATGTGCCCAGATTCAAAGTGTCTGCAACAGAAACAAGTTGCAAGAGCCCAAAACCAGCCGTGTTATGAGTGGCAACCCTCGTAAAACTGATGATTCTACCGATCCTTGACTTAGGCAATGTCATTTATAAAATAGCCTCCAACACTCTACTCAGCAAACTGGATGTAGTCTATCACAGTGCCATCTGTTTTATCACCAAAGCCCCATATACTACGCACCACGGCAACCTGTATGCTCTCGTTGGCTGGCCCTCGCTACATATTCGTCGCCAAACCCACTGGCTCCAGGTCATCTATAAGTCTTTGCTAGGTAAAGCCCCGCCTTATCTCAGCTCACTAGTCACCATAGCAACACCCACCCGTAGCACGCACTCCAGCAGGTATATTTCACTGGTCATCCCCAAAGCCAACACCTCTTTGGCCGGCCTTTCCTTACAGTTCTCTGCTGCCAAAGAATGGAACGAATTGCAAAAATGACTGAAGCTGGAGACTTATCTCCCTCAATAACTTTAAGCATCAGCTGTCAGAGCGGCTTACCGATCACTGCACCTGTACACAGCCCATCTGTAAATAGCCCATCCAACTACCGCATCGCCATATTGTTATTTTTATTGTTGCTCTTTTGCACCCCAGTATCTCTACTTGCACATCACCATCTGCACATCTATCAATCCAGTGTTAATGCTAAATTGTAATTCTTTTGCCACTATGGCCTATTTATTGTCTTACCTCCCTAATCTTACTGCATTTGCACACACTGTACATAGATTTTTCTCTTGTGTTATTGACTGTACGTTTGTTTATCCCACGTGTAACTCTGTTGTTTTTGTCGCACTGTCTTTGCTTTATCTTGGCCAGGTCGCAGTTGTAAATGAGAACTTGTTCTCAACTAGCCTACCTGGTTAAATGAAGGTGAAATAAAATAAATAAATAATAACAACTGATGTCATCAACCGAGTGCTGACCCATTTCTTTTGTGTTTCTTGTTACTCGGCAAACGGTTACCGTCACGCAGAGACATTTGTCCACGGGCCTGTGTATGCTGTTAACATCATATTGGTGTTGCAGCTGTACTGTTTGGTGATGATGAGGTCCTACTACTGTTTTCCTCGCTTTTGTCTGTAAGACGAGTGGTAAGATGCAGTGACACAGTAAACAGTCTTATTTCGAGCACCTGTCCTTTCCAAACAATGCCCGACTGCTGTATATGCTGGTATTGTCTTCAACTCACCTTTAAAAAAAGTATGCTCTCAATGGATGGATGCTGCCTTTTCAGGTGATTTTGTAGTTTATTCCAAAGATTTGCATAAATTTAAGACATTTCTTGAAGAGTCTAGTGCTTACATAGTGGCCCTCCAGGACTGAGTTTGGGTTCAGTGTTCAGTATGCTGAAGTTAACAAAAAAGAAAAGGGGAATGCATGATTGAGCCTTTTATAGATTGACACAGCAACAGTCTGCAGTTGAAAGGTTTTGGTTCTTGGCCATCCCATCCTTGTGCTGTATTTAGGACACTCGTCCCAAGTTGTTTGGTAACGACACAGTCACATCCCCGTCTGGTCCTTAGCCTCTAAGAGTGGCATTGTTGCATGCTGCAAGGCATATGGTAGGTATTACTTTAAAAGTTAGACATTTGAATAACTGAGCCTTAACACACTTAATTGCCCCCGAATTCCAAGGCTTGCTGTTAAGGGAAAGAACGTGGGAGTGTTTCCCAGCATGAGAAGTCCAGATGGGGGAGTTGAACAAAATGTCAGACCCCCTAAAAGAAACAAACAAAAGTCAACATTGTCCTAGTCCAGCAGTTCCATCTCAGCTGGGAGCTCCTTGCGTGGGCTCGATACGATCGAGCCTGGAGCACCATGTTGCTAATCAAACAACAGCCCGACATACAGTTCCCATAAATCCCATAACTTGTTTAAAGATGTCATCAGTGCTTTATCTATGCAAACAAAACAAAAAACATATCTTGGTTCCATGTGGCAGCTTGCCTAGAGCTCAGCTGTTGAAGGGCTATGTTGGCTGGGGGTAAGTTCACGGGTTGAAAAGGGCTTCTGGTGCGTTCTGGCCTTGATTTATTGGAACAGCTGATCCAAGTCAACTGGGCCAGTCAGCGGAGCCAGAGCATGGCCATCCCACTTTCAATAGAACTCGACGAGAGCTTTATTGGCAGCACCTAACGTTGACCACTTGGTTTGCCAAGAAACTGCTAGAGATTGCTGACATAGGCTGATTGAAAGTAATGATACAGTACTTTATACTCCAACACGGATAGCTATACCATATACGTTTAGGATGTGGACGAGCAACTGCTGTGAGAATCCAATAAGCATGCGACCTGTAACTGCGTCATTTCAGCCAGCTTAGCCCAGTTTTGCCCACCGGGAGTAGTGATATGAAAATTGATTTTTCAGATTGTTGTCTTTAGAGAGATATTTGACTTAATCACATACTTGAATATACTGGATGTACTGATGCAGTCAACTATCTCCTTCTTACTTCTCATCTCACTCATCACAGACTATATGGGCCTAATTCAGTAACAGCTTGCCATTTAGTAAAAAAAGCGACTACATGTACACACGTTATTTTTTACACTAAAAGCATTCAGGTGAGGGGGGTCTACTTTGTATATCTCCAGTACCCAACGCCATTAGTTTGTGATTTTATTTGGCTTTTGGGGTAAAGGCATATTTACTCTCTGCTAGTATGATCTCAAATAGCTCAGGGTAGGTGCTGAGGGGTATACTACAAAGCAGGATCACTGCGTTAGCCAGCTAACTTTGATTAACAACCATATATAACTAGATTTTCTGGTTTGTAAATCTAAACTGCTACTGAGATGTAGCCATTTATTTACTATTTTACACCTAGGGTTACTATACATAACTTTAACCCATTTTATAAGAGATTCCCCAAAATTGAAATATTCCAGGCATTTATATATAAACTCCAGTCGTACTTTATCAAAAGCCTTTTCAAAATCAGTTATGAAAACCAGACCTGGTGTCCGCGATATTTCATAGTATTCTATTGTTTCCATTACTTGTCTTATATTATCTCCAATGTATCGTCCATGTAAAAAAAAACCTGTCTGATTAGGATGAATAATATCTGACAATATTTTTTTCATTCTATGCGCCAAGCATTTTGCTAGGATTTTTGCATCAAAACACTGAAGTGTAAGAGGCCTCCAATTTTTTTAAATGGATTGGATATTTATATATACCACTTGGGTCCTGTTTCAGTAATAATGAAATCAGACCTTGTTGTGTGTTGATAATCTACCATTATATAGGAGTGGTTAAAACATGCTAATAATGGTCCTCTGTGTATATCAAAAAAAGTTTGGTATACTTCCACTTGTATGCCATATTGCCCTGGAGTTTCCACAGCCTTAAAAGCTTTAATTGCATCAACAAGTTCCTCCTCTGTAATTTGGCCTTTACATGAGTCTTTCTGTACAGATGTTAATTTTACATTATTATTAGGGGAAAAAATCCATACAATTTAGCTTCGGTTAGTGGAGATGGAGGAGACTGAAACGAAAACCTATTCTTAAAGTACTTTACTTCCTCTTTCAAAATATAATTCGGTGAATCATGCGTGACTCCATTTGTAACAAGTTTCAATAAAAAAAAATTGATAGCATTTCTATATTGAAGATCGAAAATGATTTTGGTGCTTTTCCCCCCATATTCCACCCAGTTCGCTTTATTTTTATAATATATTGCACTGGATCTTTCTTGAATAAGTTCCTCCATTTTTCTTTTTGTTTTTCCTCTAACGTATTCTGTGTCTCTATGGTACCGTTTTTATTGCTATCTAACTGTACTGTTAGTCCTTCAATTTCCTTTGTTAATATGGACTCTTGATCTAAATTACTTTTTTTTTATAGATGAGAACTGAATTGCATGGCCTCTAAAGGCACATTTTAAGTGTCCAATACAATAAAGGGATCTGCTGTACCTAGGTTATGTCTGACAAAGGTCAAATAAAAATAAGTAAATTGTTTAACTGACTATTTCAAAAATATGTAGGAAAGTTAGCTGGCCTGTTATATAGTAAACAGAAAGACCAACAGTAGAGGAAATAGCCACAACAGTAACAACACCAATGTTAATGTCCAGATGCACTATCCTCCCCACAACCCACCCATATGTGCCTCCCCGGAACCTTCCCAGGGGTCCGTCTTTCATTTAGCTCCTGCAGAGCCATCATAGTGTTTACATTCACTTCCTTGATGTTCCGCATTTCCTCTCTTTTTGTTTATTTATGGCCTTTCTCCATACCTTCATTTGGCCCACCTACCACTACCACCGCTGCCCCTCTTCACTAGCTACAGCCCCACAACTAAACAGCCGCACAGTGTTCTCGATGGATGACCAACCTCTCCCGCCCCCCCCTACCAACCTGCCTTCTTGAGGGAGTAGTCATTTTTAAAGTAAACACACACTGATTTGTCTCTGCTTCAGGGAATCAAACGCATGTCGTGGTGGAGTGCATATCGCAGGACCGCACTGGAATGTGTATGTGAACTGATCCCCGTCTGTACCCCCCCTCCCACCCCATCCTGCATGCCTCCGCTTGGAATTAATCCCGGAGAAACTTCCCCTGGCATGGAAGGCATTAGGGCCTGTGACTGGGAGTATCTCGTAGTTCTTCCAGGGGCTTAGAATGCCTGGGTACTTAGGCTAGTGCACCTAACAAGGCAAAGCAGACGAGCAGTGGGAAGATGGATGGGGACCCTGCTATCTTAGCTCTGTCTTATTGATGTGTGAGGTTATGTGAGTGCCAGGGTGGGTTGCCAGTTAATGGGATGCACCCATGTACGGTGTTGGAAGCAGGCTTGACGCCCTTGTTTTCTTGCCCCTTGGTTTGGATACGAGCCCAGTCAGCAGTTGGAGACACGTGAGCCCCTTGATTCGAATGCTTACATTTTACATTTTACATTTTAAGGCATATTATGCTTCAAGGCATATTGCGGCCAATCCCTTGGTGCGAATTTGAATCTCAATTTATAATCCAGCCCCCCCCCCCAAAAAAAAATACATACAGTACATATGTTTTACTTTCTTGAATCATTTTTAATGGTAAAGATAAAGCTCACATTGTAAAAGTAGAACAAAGGAATGACGGGGTTGTCTGTCTGTCTGTCTCTGGGGGTTTTGGAACTGGCAGCAAAGCTTCCACTGCTCACTGACCTCCTTTCTCTGTCATTTTTTGTTGTTGCCCACCTCATCATACTGCAAAGTGGAGGTCTATCTGCCTTTCTTAATCTGTACCCAATGTTCCCAAAGGACATCGCCACTTGCGCTCGTTCCCGTGGTTAATGAAGTGTGATGATACAGGGCATTTGAGCATTTCCCAAAATGTGACTGAATAACTGAATTTGAACTTGGGTACTGCAAATAATAGCTTCGTCACATATGAAAATAGCTCAAGTACAATGTCCAGATCAAAACACACATCTATAGTTCAGTGTAACAGTGTGTCACATGGGTTTGCGCCATACAGACAAACATAACAAGTACAAACCTCTGCAGCCAGCAATGGGTTAGGCCTGGCTCATTTCTAGATGCCACACACCATTCATCTTAAACTCTCCCAAATCACAGAATCCAATACCCAGTACTGACATCCACTTCACTGTACCCCAGTCGGGGTACATAGTGTCCGTTCTATAGATTTTCAACCAAAACAACGCTACTCTGCCTCCCAGCCAAATGCTGCTCCCATGTCACTAGCCTAACATTTGCACACCGTTATGTTTGGGTGAGTGGCCAGCTCTGTGTGCCCCGCTGGTCCGTGGAACCGACTGTGGCACACATCGGTTCTGTCATTAACCAGCAGTGGTGAGACTGTAGCCTGCATTCAGGCTGACTTGATGGACGGTGTCGCCCGTTCATTTGTGATCACGTTTGTATGTTTTTTAATTGTAAAAAAATAAAAATAATCATCCCCTTTTTTAGATGGTGTTGTTTTAAAGACCAATGTTCATGCAATTTATCTGACTCTTGATAATTACTATGTGTTTATTGCAATTGTGTCGGTTCTCTCTATAACGCTTAATATAGTGCTGTATGTACTGTTTTTTTTTTAAATGTATTTTTAATTTGAGACATATTACAACACAAACATTGACATATTGAAGAATCGAGCATCTGATGCAGTGCACCATCATACTTGAGCTTGTCCCAACTTCCAGCATCAGTCAGACCCTACTGCAGCATCAGTCAGGCCTTTGATGGCCAATAGGAAGTATACATACTGATATGTAAAGCAGTATGAACTTGTACTTCTAAACCCATATCCACTTAATTCGGCTTTGTAGATCAGATAACTGACTCGAGCCTTAGAACCAAAGTTGTCTTCTTTTGCCGAAGCGGGAACCTTTTCATAAGATTCCTGACGAGTACTGAAGGGGGGGAAGAAAGTATGTCACAAGCTGTTTTCATCTCACGCTTTCATGATCCGTTTGCTCTCAAGCAGTCGGACATCAAGGCCATGCATTTAATGAGGGCTCTTTTCTAATTTGATCTAATTTTATTAGGGTGTTTTTAATAATGGAGTAGGGCGTCATTGGGGGGCGGATGGCATCGGTTTCTCCGACTTGGGCCCCCTCGGTGTTCCGTGTCATAGCACGGCTGCCTCTGTAGTGATTGCAAATAACTTTTACACCTTGATGTTATGAGTGCTTAATGCTCGTTTCGAACAGCCGTCTGTTAGAGGTGTTTCTACACTGATTAGTGCGCAGTAGACTGTCTGGCTCTTGCAAAGAGTGTTGATTCATAAACAAGTCAGTGAAGGTCCATGGTGTTTGAATGGATGTGGCACCTTCAAAAGTATCCTGTAACAAATAAAAAAATTTAAACAAGATGTTACTTTATTCTAGTTATCATACTCTTTATTTAGTCACATTTTTTTACACTATGGTAACCTTAAAGTTAAAGTGAGCATCCAATCAGAGCCATTCAACATTCAAAAAAATGAGGCAAGAGAGACCGATGAAAGGATAAGGCCTGTGTTTTTCCTCAAAGGGTAGGGGGGACTATTTCGTCTGGTCAAAGTTTTGGGGCCTATCTAAAGATCGTGCACTGCTTTCGACCCGGGACTATGTAGGGAATAGGGTGCCATTTGGGACATATTCAGACGGGTATTTTCCAACATGGTATTAATATACCCCCCGGTGTTAAATCTGTTGATGTTTACTGTAGGAAATGGTGAATTATGGATATTCAAATCTGGTACGGATGTACATTTCTCCTTGTTCACAAACATTGTAGCCTGTTTTGAAATAAATCCTCTGAATAATGCAACTTACCTTAACATAAACATACCCCCTCCACTCTTTTTACAATTTTTAATAAGGGCAATTCCACAGTAATGTTGTAAGTAGTATCACTTTCAAATGCATACAGTACTTGTCAGGAAGGTTGAAATGTTGGTCACATGTTCACACGGTTAATCACATTCCAAGATGACTAACCAAATACTGGTTAATGTTGGCAGTTTTATACTGTTTTCCCGAAATTTTGCCCTGCACAACTTTAACATTTGAATGACTCCACAGTCCAGAGGCAGTGTGATAAACAGTTGACTTTGAGAGTGATAGGGTGATTCATATCATATGACATTGTTACTCTTCTGTAAGACCTAGGAGGCATTACTTGTTTTTGCATAGGCTGTGTGGCATGTTACATTATTAACAGATCAGATAACTGTGATACATCTTTCTAATTCAACAAGGTTGTGGGCCATTTACAGCCATGTAGCTTGCAGCACCTAGAGACATGAAATAATTCATTCTAAATTATTGCAAATGAGCCTTTGAACTTGAAAAGGCCTTTAATCTTTCAGCCACACCATTCCCAATGTGCCAAAAACCCCATCAAAGCAATACATATGTCTTTTGTTCTAATATTGGTACATGGACATTGTTTGTAGGCCCTCGGTCCGATTGATTAAACCGAAATAGCAATGACAATTGATGTTCATTGCGTTTAGGCCTTTGTACAAATTGTTGAAATGCAATTTTAGATCTGTTTTTATTTTTGATGTTATAATTGAATGAAATTAACCTGTGTTATGTTTCTCACTTTTTAAGATCTGAATCCACAAAGGATCACCATGTGTCGGTCATTGGCTTGATGTGGACCAGGAAAGGATCTTCACCTTCTTCTATGCTGCACTGTCCCTCAGAGACCCAAGCAGATCTGTCAAGCTAATCATTTTCTATGGATTATGGACCTGGCGAAGTGAAACCCCAGATTTGGGTTTTTGCCTAGTACTACCTGATCGCAGTTTCCAGAGCAAAATGGCTTGTATTGGAAACCAGTCATGAAATTTGGGACTGTAAGGTACCTGTACACAGGATATGAACGCGCCTAGCCTCTGGACTGAGGACGTAGCGAATCTTGCTGGAGTAGCTGGCGAACCAAAGGGCTCCAATCATCTGATGCAGTCGGATAACCCGTTCAACAAGAAACTCCAAGCGTTAAAGAGGCCCATGGGACCTCCAAACGCCAACGTGCAAGGAACGCCAGCCATGCCCAAGATGGGTGTCCGGGCGAGGGTGTCGGACTGGCCCCAGCGAAAGGACAGCTGGGAGTCACAACCTCCACCAGGCTATGACAGCCTGGTGCCGACCTTCCAGAAGGGACCGTCAAATCATAGCACAGAGGTCACCCTCCAAAAGAACCAGGAGTTGCCCAGTGCCGAGTTCCCAGAGACCAAGTATCCGCTGTGTGACCTCCTGAGCCACTCCCCCATGAAGGGCTTCCCTGGGATCAAGAGGAGCAACAGCGAGGTCACCATTAGTGACATCGGCGCCGAGGACTTGGATCACACCACCATCAACCCCAACACTGGGGCCACCTTGCGCCGTGAGTATGGCAGCACGTCCTCTCTCGACAAGCAGAGTCTGTCCGGCGCCAGCAAAGACCTTGTGGGAACCCTGAGGGGCTACCACATGGAGGACCGCTCGGACCAACCCAGCGTGCCTCCTCCACAGAGTTTCCCGGAGCTGCTGCGTCTCAACACCACCCTTTCACCCAGCCTACAGACGGCCACCCAGATCGCGCGAGGCGACATTGTCTGCATCCCGGGCTACGACTACGTGGACAGCTCCCTGCTCTACAGCCGTGAGCGGGAGAAGTCCTTCATCCAGCGCATGAAGGCGGAGAAGGCCGACACCTCCATCTTCCGGAGGCTGCGGAATGTGAAGAGCGAGGGCGAGTACCTGGACCAGGAGGACGGAGGGCGCTTCGGAAGGCCCCTGAGCTTCCAGAAGTGCTTCGCCCACTACGACGTGCAGAGCGTCCTCTTCAACATCAGCGAGGCGGTGGCCAACCGCGCCGACCTGGGTCGCAGGAAGAACACTACCACTGGGGCATCGGCCGCCTCTCAGTGCCAGGCGCCGGCTTCTGGGCTGGGAGACAGCGCCACGACTATGCCCATCTGTGAGTCACCCGTAGGCAGCTGCGAGGACCTGGGCCACAAGGCCAGCATGGACGCAGATGAAGGGGATGGGAAGAGCAATACCCTGGTGCTCAGCTGCCCGTACTTCCGTAATGAGACTGGTGGCGAGGGCGAGAGGAAGGTGGCCCTGAGCAAAGCCAGCAGCGCCAGCTATGGGAGTGGAGACTATGCTGCTAACTATGGGGTTGGAGGACAAGGCTACTCTGTGGAATCATCGCTCAGCACCCGGTGCACCAACGCAGGGGTGTCGGTGCTCGAGGTGCCAAGGGAGAGCCAGGCTTTCCACAGGGACATGTACAAGCGCTATATAATCGAACACATTGACCAGGGGGCCTACTACTACCACAAGTACTTTTACAATAAAGGTAAGAGAGGCATTGATTACCTCCTAATACTAAATTGTTTCCATACTATTATAATGTACTCTAGCAACTTAAAGGAAAGAGCCAGATGGGGCTTTTCAGTTCTTCAAGTTCATTTACGATGTGCTTTGCAGTGTTTACAAATGCACACCGTTTGCAGACACGCCATAGAATCTGGCCATGTGTAGCTAAATGTGAGGGTTGCTGAAAATCTCTGACCTGCTCATTGAATGAGGAAAGAATTGACTGGAGTAGACGTCAACATGACACCTGAGATTGCAGGTACATGTCAAATCTGCAATTTTCCACTCTGCTTTTTAGATGGCATAAGTGTAGCTTGTTTGTTGACCACAACTTCTGGGCACTTAAAGGCACTTAAATGTCGCTTATATGTCAGAGATGACGACAGTCACGCTCGAGTCACCGTCGCAATGCAGCGCATTAGTTTTCCCCTCTACATTTGTCAGTATCCGTAGGTTGAAAATAAATAGATATTAGTCATATGAATATCCACAATCAACCCAAGATGTTGCTAATAGCTTTTTTCAGACATTTTACAGACCTGAGCTAAACTTGAAGATGGGCGATTCCACGCCAGCGTAGGTGTAAAATATTTTTGGGTGTCTCAGATTGTTCTGGCAATTTCTCACAAACTTCGTTGGGAGGTAGAATGATGAACTGATGAGTTAAGAACAAATTCTTAATTTTAATGACGGCCTAGGAACAGTGGGTTAACTGCCTTGTTCAGGGGCAGAACGACAGCTCGGGGATTCGATCTTGCAACCTTTCGGTTACTAGTCCAACGCTCTAACCACTAGGCTACCTGACGCCACAGATTGAGGGACATTTTTTATTAAATCAATTTTAGAGTAAGGGGTCTGAATACTTTTCGAATGCTCTGTATCATTTATAAATGATATAGACCATTGAAGCTCTTTTGGGATTTTTGTTGTTGTGGGAAAACAAACTATATACACTTCATGATCAAAAGTATGTGGACACCTGCTCGTCAAATATCTTAAAATGGAGTTGGTCCCCCATTTGCTGCTGTAACAGCCTCCACTCTTTTGGGAAGGCTTTCCACTAAATGTTGGAACATTGCTGCAGGGACTTGCTTCCATTCAACCACGAGCATTAGTGAGGTTGGGCACTGATGTTGGGTGTTTCGGTCTGGCTCGCCGTCGACGTTCCAATTCATTGTGAGCTTGTGTGGCCTACCACTTCGCGGCTGAGCCGTTGATGCTCCTAGATGTTTCCACCTCACAATAACAGCACTTAAAGTTGACCGGGGCAGCTCTAGCAGGACAGAAATTTATTGAAATGACTTGTTGTAAAGGTGGCATCCTATGACGGTGCCACGTTGAAAGTCACTGAGCTCTTCAAAGCTTGTCTATGGAGATTGCATGGCTGTGTGCTTGATTTTTACTCGTGTCAGCAACGGGTCTGGCTGAAATGGTCGAATCCACTAATTTGAAGATTAGCATCCACATACTTTTGTTTATTTATATATATATATATAATCCCATAAGTTAAAGCTAGACAGTCAGGGAGTATATTTTGACAGAGGAAATGGAACACATTTCCAGTGCGGCTTGCCGGACCTCGTTGAAATCTGAATGTGGCCTCCGGGGCAAAATGAATTTGACACCCCTGGTCCTCTCCTTTATTTACCTTTTCAACACTTTCTACTTTCCACTTATGTTTATTGTTATGCACTTCATTTCAGGGATGAATTTAATGAAACCCGTACTGAAGTTAATGGAACTACAAAGACTGTTTTTCCTACAGTGCAGGTTTCGGTCCGTGCAGGATTTCTGGAAATGAGCCTGTAGTTACATGTCTTTTCGAACCCTACAAGGTCATATGCCTACATGTCAATTAATCAAGTAAAGGGAGCATTACTACATGAATTGTATTTTGTCTACTCATTGATTTATTGATACACTAGGTTAAGGCATATCTCTTTATGGGTTATTGATACACTAGGTTAAGGCTTATCTCTTTATGGGTTATTGATACACTAGGTTAAGGCATATCTCTTTATGGGTTATTGATACACTAGGTTAAGGCATATCTCTGTATGGGTTATTGATACACTAGGTTAAGGCATATCTCTGTATGGGTTATTGATACACTGGGTTAAGGCATATCTCTTTATGGGTTATTGATACACTAGGTTAAGGCATATCTTTATGGGTTATTGATACACTGGGTTAAGGCATGTCTCTTTATGGGTTATTGATACACTGGGTTAAGGCATATCTCTTTATGGGTTATTGATACACTAGGTTAAGGCATATCTCTTTATGGGTTAGCAATGTCAGTGGGTCCATCTAGTTGGTGAATTTGGTCTACTTTTCTGGCTTTGCTCGGGTTATAATCTGTGACGCGTTGGCCCTATTCATGGAGTTTAAGGAATGCAAAGGAAAATCCAATCAAAAGGCAAATCATGTTAAGTTGAACTGTGTTTGTTGCAAATCTTTTTTTTAAATTATTTTTTAAAACATTTTACCTGTAAACCAGAGTGCCAAAGGCACATTTTCATTTTACGTGAATTGAAAATAAATATTTCTTATGTATATCATAATCCAAACCACAACTAACGTTTGTGTTGTGCCGTCGTTTACCATTTACCCTCAGATCACCAGAACTACTTTGGCACGGATGAGAACTTGGGCCCCGTGGCGGTCAGTATCCGCCGGGAAAAGCTGGACGAGGGAAAGGAGGGAGCACAGTACAACTACCGGGTCACCTTCCGGACTAGCGAGGTAAATCATTGAAAAGGGTAGATGTCACTTAAGGCTGAGGGTGTCCTAAAATGTTTGATGTACACAGGTTCTTACTGTGGACTCTCACTGCTGACTATGCTGAATTCTAAAGTCGTGGAATATTGTCATACCTTCATACATACCGAATAATCAACGAATTCTATCACAACAAATGGTGTGACATAGAAAATACCTCTAAATTGAATTCAAACTCAACCAAGTAGTTCCACAGAACCCCCAAGTTCAACTCTAGATAATCGCAACCAAAAGGTACATCTGTTCTGAGACGATACACAGTCAACTAGATGAGCAGACTTTTTGTATGATCAAACCAATGGGACATTAGACAACTTTTAATCTGAGTTAATGGAAGTTAAACTCTTAAAGGGAAAGTTTGATCCCACGATATGTTAGTTCTCCCATGAGACACTGTAAGTGGGGCGTTCGTGGTTGCACTTCTTATGACTCGCTAATGCTAAAAGCTAATCTATTTAGTTTTACTAAAAGCTAATTCCCTAACTTAAACGTCTCTCTCCCAGTTCACTGGGTTAACTGCATGCAGCGGGAAAGTGAAGCTGTTTGGGGAGGCACTCTCTTTTCATCACAAGTATCCTAGGTTACTACTCCATATATCACTCACGTTTCTTATATATCACAGTAATTTATCTTTTACGTTTTCTTCCTGATGTAGTTAATTTTTTTAATATTCTTCATAATTTGTAAGCATTCCCCCCCCCCCCAAAAACGGAATACTTCTTTAAATAACATCATAGCTACATTACTCAAGATAGTCAAACACTTAAATGATTCCCACTCACTTCATGTGTTACAAACATTATTTAGGATCATGTTGCTCTTGAAACATGGGTGCAGAAAAGATTCTGACATCCGCAACAAATTTTGAACCTTTAATAACAACTTTAACAAATGAGCCTTTATAGATGCTTACACTTCATGAATAAGCTTTCAATGTTGTACCTAAATCCTTATGAATTGTAATGATTGTAACGCCTATATGTGCTCAATTCTTAAGTCTAAGCCGTTTGCGGGCTTCTAAGCTGCCACATGGAATTGTTTTAAGAAGGTCATACCATGGATCATCCTTTACTATTGTAACCCATAGAAACGCATTGAATTACACATTCATAAATGGCCAAAAATACAATAAAAAATGAATAAGGTTTTGAAGTGTGTCTTTTATCTAGGAGATATAAGAACGCTCAGGAAATATTTTTTGGGCACAGAACTACTTCCATACTTCCATTAATTTGTATGGGTTACATTTAGACGGATCCCGTGTCACTTGTGAGGGTCGTAGAGCAAAATGGAGAACACCATCACGTTCGTTTGTCTCCCCGTTCTACGGTGATATATGTAGCCCAAACGGTTCTGGACACTACAGACAAACGTTAGTACATTAGCGTTACCGACTTCAAACGAGTCCCGTGACAAACTGTTTGGATGCTAGAGATGGAGAAGACCGATTTTTTTTTTTGTTGGCATGTCTCCTGGTCTGACAAACAGCACTGTAGATCTGCCACTTTCCACGCAGATGTGGAAGGGTGACATGGGTGACGCGGTGGATTGAGACGCAGCTCTAGCTTAAACTGACAGACTTTGATGCACCCGTGCATCAATACACTCTAGGGGGTTAAACTTAGCAAATAATGAAACAGTTATTCATAATTTATACTTACTTATAATTTGCAACTTTATTCACGAGTTTATAAATTGTTACTCGAAATTCAACTCAACCGTCAGGGCGAGACACCCAGCTGACCTCCAGCCTCTCTCTCTGTCCTCCCCAGCTCACCACTCTCCGAGGGGCCATCCTGGAAGACGCCGTGCCCTCCACCGCCAAGCATGGCATGGCCAGGGGCCTACCGCTGAAGGAGGTGTTGGAGTATGTGGTCCCAGAGCTCAACATCCAGTGTCTCAGGCTGGCCATCAGTTCGCCCAAGGTCCCTGAGCAGCTCCTCAAGCTGGACCAACAGGGGGTGAGTGACCATAGACATGCAGTCGCTAGTGAAAATCTCCACACCTCTTGCACAGTCTTCATTTTGCTGATCTAAAAAGGTAATAAAACTACTCCATATTTTCAAAGTGTGTGTGTTTTGGGTCACTTAGAAATGTCCTTGTTTTTTTCCATTTAAAATAACATCAAATTGATCCTAAATACAGTGTAGACATTATTAATGTTGTAAATGACTATAGTAGCAGGAAACGGCTCATTATTTTATTTCATGGAATATCTACGTAGGCGTACAGAGACCCATTATCAGCAACCATCACTCCTGTGTTCCAATGGCAGGTTGTGTTAGCTAATCTAAGTTTATAATTTTAAAAGGCTAATTGATCATTAGAAAACCCTTTTGCAATTATGTTAGCACAGCTGAAAACTGTTGTGCTGATTAAAGAAGCAATGAAACTGGCCTTCTTTAGACTAGTTGAGTATCTGGAGCGTCAGCATTTGTGGGTTCGATTACAGGCTCAAAATGGCCAGAAACAAAGTACTTTATTTTGAAACTCATCAGTCTATTCTTGTTCTGAGAAATGAAGGCTATTCCATGCGAGAAATTGCCAAGAAACTGAAGAGCTCATACAATACTATGTACTATTCCCTTCACAGAACAGCGCAAACTGACTCTAACCAGAATAGAAAGAGTGGCAGGCCCCGGTGCACAACTGAGCAAGAGGACAAGTACATTAGTGTCTAGTTTGAGAAACTGACCCCTCACAATTCCTCAACTGGCAGCTTCATTAAATAGTACCCGCAAAACACCAGTCTCAACGTCAACAGTGAAGAGGTGACTCTGGGATGCTGGCCTTCTAGGCAGAGTTGCAAAGAAAAAGCCATATCTCAGACTGGCCAATAAAAATAAAAGATTAAGATGGGCAAAATAACACACACATTGGACAGAGGAAGATTTGAAAAAAGTGTTATGGGCAGACGAATCTAAGTTTTTGTGGTGTTCGGATCACAAAGAAGAACATTCGTGAGATGCAGAAAAAATGAAAAGATGCTGGAGGAGTGCTTGAGGCCATCTGTCAAGCATGGTGGAGGCAATGTGATATGCTGGGGGTGCTTTGGTGGTGGTAAAGTGGGAGATTTGTACAGGGTGAAAGGGATCTTGAAGAAAGAAGGCTTTCACTCCATTTTGCAACGCCATGCCATACCCTGTGGACGGCGCTTAATTGGAGCCAATTTCCTTCTACAACAGGACAATGACCCAACGCACAGCTCCAAACTATGCAATAAATATTTAGGGAAGAAGCAGTCAGCTGGTATTCTGTCTATAATGGAGTGGCAAACACAGTCACCAGATCTCAACCTTATTGAGCTGTTGTGGGAGCAGCTTGACCGTATGGTACGTAAGAAGTGCCCATCAAGCCAATCCAACTTGTGGGAAGTGCTTCAGGAAGCATGGGGTGAAATCTCTTCAGATTACCTCAACACATTGACAACTAGAATGTCTTAGGTCTGCAAGGCTGTAATTGCTGAAAATTGAGGATTCTTTGGCGAAAGCAAAGTTTGAAGGACACAATTATTATTTATATAAAAATCAATTATTTATAACTTCGTCAACGTCTTGCCTCTATTTCCTATTCATTTTGCAACTCATTTCATGTCTGTTTTCATGGAAAACAAGGACATTTCTAAGTGACCCCAAACTTTTGAACGGTAGTGTAAATGACTACGGTATTTGTATTGCAAATGAGTGCACAATATGACACACCCTAATACAATCTACATCACTGTTGTCATAAGTAAGTATTTC
The DNA here is from genome assembly GCF_002910315.2 of Salvelinus sp. IW2-2015. Lineage (NCBI taxonomy): Eukaryota > Metazoa > Chordata > Actinopteri > Salmoniformes > Salmonidae > Salvelinus > Salvelinus sp. IW2-2015. Next base: position 361,768 of record NW_019942587.1, on the reverse strand, counting down.
CGCTTACAACAAGGGATTACGCTGCAGATTTTGATTGCTTCACTCAACTCTGGACAGGGGGAAAACAATAAGCTGTATTTCCCTTGTAACTGGCTACCTGGGTAACCAGAGACGTGCATCGAGACAGATCGATTCCTAAAGCAAGTAACAGCAGGGGGAGAAATTGCATCGGTCTGCAATAAGAGTAATGACGAGATCAAGTTTCATACAAGCCTCTGTCATTGGCGGAAAGTGGCGGGTGGTTTGTAAATCTATTGGAGAGCGAGGAGGGGGACTCTTGACCTCTGTGAATATCTAGGGGTCACGTCTCTTATTCCTCAATTCGATTTAAGTTTAATTACATGTTCCTGAATTCAATTACATTACCTTTCATTGATGTGATATTCATAATATCATAATAAGCTTTCACCGGTTATATCTACCGTAAGTAGGACTGGAATGCTATTATTGTTTTAGCTACTCGTTAAGCAACCGTGGAGATACATAGTGAAGACAACAATCAATGGCAATCTAACGTCGCTTTACCAGCAGTACTTCCCCCATCCCCCTCAAGTGTGAATCCTTCACTAAGGCGGCACAGCTTCCGTTCCCCTTGTCCAAAACAATATGGCCTCGGCTCCTACTGAATTTGTGCAGTGTTGCCACGACAACTGCCGCAGCGGCACCAGGAGGCGCGAGACCCTTTATTTCCTTTATTCCCTGTGTTAGGAGAGATGAGAAGAGACCAGCCAAGCAAATTGGGACTTTTCTAGATTTTAATACATTTGTCTTTTGACCGCTCGTCTCGTCATGTCGCCTAGCTGTGAGCAGTGGGCACCCCCCACTGTCTTTTGTTTCACAAGTGTCTACTGATCCCGGTCTTGCACCACACACCCCAAGCCTCCCCACACACCAAAAAAAAACAACGTTTCATCCTATAGCATTTCTAAGATTATTAAATGATTCAGGACCAACAGTTAGGTGTGGTCTGAGGGCCACTCGCACTGTAATTACTTCCTCTTTTTGTGTGTGTGTCTGCTCCGCAGTGCACTTAGCACTAGCTCTCAAAATGAACGATCTCAGCACCGGGTGTCAGGTAATAGGTATTGATAGCAGGAGATAAAATCCACTTGGGCTGGTAAAACTCTTGGAAAAGGCCCTTCCTCCCTGAGTGCTTACATGGGCGTTTCAGTCTAATTTGACACCGTACACCGGCGCCGGCATTCGTCTCTGACACTACAGAGCATTTCAATCAAGAGTGTAGATAAGGAGGAACACATTGTTGAATACTGTTATGTCCCATCTCGGTGTTGCGCTGAAATAACGTGTCTTGTGAAAAATAGCACCTGCTATAATTTGGTCATGAGCCCAAACATTTTGAGAAATGTTTCACAAGCGTTATGCCAGTTACCTTTTATAAGATTTGAATTGAGATAAAAAATATATATTATCGTATAATAAACAGACATTAGGTGTCTGTTTAACCCACCTCTATATTACAAGGTTCTTTCACCCATTAGCATGGAATAAACAGACATTAGGTGTCTGCTAACCCACCTCTATATTACAATGTTCTTTCACCCATTAGCATGGAATAAATGGATATTGGGCAGACATTGACATGTCATAACCCCCTATTGTTCTTTGTGGTTCCAGTTGAGCTTCCAGCACAAGGTGGGCATCATGTACTGCCAGGCGGGCCAGAGCACCGAAGAGGAGATGTACAACAATGAGAGTGCCAGCCCCGCCCTGGAGGAGTTCATGGAGCTGCTGGGCCAGAAGGTCAGGCTGAAGGGCTTCACCAAGTACCGGGCCCAGCTGGACAACAAAAGTAAGTGTTCACGGCTCAACACACACACCAGTTGTTTGTTTTATTCGCATTTGATTTATCATATGGTTGATAAATGTGCAATAAGTTAGAAGATCAGGGCCCAGCTGGACACGTACTGTATATCATCTTGTACGGACCAACTGAAAAGAAGAAGAATGCCGTTTTGAATGACATATCTTTTGATAGGAGCAAACTTAGAAGTTAGTCCTTTTCTCTGTATTAAAAAAATGTGGTAGATCGCAAAAGAACTACAAAAAAAGTCCATGTCTCTCTGTACACTGAAAAAATATTTTTTATTTTATAATACTTAAAAAAAAAAATATACACACAAGTGCCTTGGAGAGTTTTGCTAATGCAGCGAAGGACTACCTTCCATGTTTGTTCCTATCAGTCAATACTGTTTCCGCCACACCCAAACCCACACAGCTCCTATCCTTTGTTTCTCCTTCGCTTTGAAAGTGTGGAGTATGTGAAACAAGTTATCTTGTTGAATATGAAAACCAAGCCACTGTATATGGAGATATGACTAAAGTCTATAGAGGTACTGTATGAGTTTGGCCAACTTCAGAGCTGTTGTTGCCTTCTGCTTGATGCTGGCAACACCAGGACTGATTGGTACTGATTCCCATATGTGTATATAAATTCAGCAAAAAAAGAAACGTCCTCTCACTGTCAACTGCGTTTATTTTCAGCAAACTTAACATGTGTAAATATTTGTATGAACATAACAAGATTCAACAACTGAGACATGAACTGAACCAGTTCCACAGACATGTGACGAACAGAAAGGGAGTAATGTGTCCCTGAACAAAGGGGGGGGGTCAAAATCAAAAGTAACAGTCAGTATCTGGTGTGGCCACCAGCTGCATTAAGTACTGCAGTGCATCTCCTCCTCATGGACTGCACCAGATTTGCCAGTTCTTGCTGTGAGATGTTACCCCACTCTTCCACCAAGGCACCTGCAAGTTCCCGGACATTCTGGGGGGAATAGCCCTAGACCTCACCCTCCGATCCAACAGGTCCCAGACGTGCTCAATGGGATTGAGATCCGGGCTCTTCCCTGGCCATGGCAGAACACTGACATTCCGATCTTGTAGGAAATCACGCACAGAACGAGCAGTATGTCTGTATAAGAGATCTTAAAACATATATTTTTTAGCTTTGCTTTTCCTTCGGGTGCTTTTTAGTCATTCAGTTTTTGTCACTCTTTTTAGTTTTTATTCTTATGTTTGTTGTGTAGTAAATATTTCAGCTTTTATTTTACTTGTTTATTATCTTCTTTTCTATCTAAACCATAGCAACACTCTCTTTACATTTATTGTCATGTGTACCATGTTGGTTTTATTTGCTTCGCAGTTCTAAGCTGTATTGTGCGTAATGCTCTTGGGGAAATCATTCAGATCACTGTTTTGATTATTCTGGAGGCCCGAAATTCAGTTACAGCAATCAAGATTTTATGCCATCTTAAAGCAGTGTCCGTCTGTCAAACCTGATTCCTAGACATAACACGCAATCTGCCCAACATTCATATAAAGCCACCTATACAGGAACAAGGGCCAGTGTTGTTTCTGAGCTCAAGGGAAAGAGAACGGGCCATTTATAAATACCCAGAAATAGACTGGCCATAGGGCATTTCAGGCAAATGCAAGATAGCAGGTCTGTCAGCCCAGTGGTCCTGTGTACATTTGTTTAAAAAAATCATTTGCGCTGTATTATCGTTATTTGACTAATAATGGGGGGCCTCACGAAAACAAATGGGCTGTGGGGGGCCTCACGAAAACAAATGTTAGAAATGCTCATTTCTGGTTCCAGTCCGTCCCTGGCAACACCACAGGATTATTGTTGCAGAATACAATGATCTTATTGCAGATCATTTTTCCCGGAGACTGCAGTATAGCATTCTTTTCAATTCTATTGTTTAGAATGTCTCCGTCTGAGCTGCTCTGACCTAAATTCTTTGTTTGGGTGTTACAGCGGATTCCACCGGAACACATTCTCTCTACACTACTTACAAAGACTACGAGCTGATGTTCCACGTGTCCACACTGCTCCCCTACACCCCCAACAACAGACAACAGGTGAGTGGACTCTGGAAGTCTCTGGGTATCTGCTAGCAACGCTACCTCTAGCTTCCTTCACACTGGACACGGACGCGTAACATTTTTATCCACGTGTTCATCTGACTCTGGGGAAGTAGCTAAAAGGCCTCATTGCCAACATCCCCAAGTATCCCTTTTAAAGCAGCTCTAGTCAATCTGTGTCCACCCACAGTGGGCCCCCAACATTTTGTGAAAGTAGTCTGAGAGATTGGTCTCGGCAAATGTCACTGCCACTGAGGTATTTGAATATTGTTGTAACTGCCCTTAAATCCAGATTTTGGAGTGCCACTTCAAAAGAAGTTAAGTTAACAACTTTTTGATAATTAACATAAAGATCTAGTAGGTCAGCTTTTGAAACATTAAGGGCTGAATCTAAACTTGAAATGTGCACATAACCAGTGGTAGAAAAAGTACCCAATTGTCATACTTCAGTAGAAGTAAAGATACCTTAGTATGGGATGACCAGGGATGTTCTCTTGATCAGCGTGTGAATTGGACCATTTTCCTGTCCTGCTAAGCATTCAAATTATAACAAGTACTTTTGGGTGTCAAGGAAAATGTATGGAGTAAATAGTACATTATTTTCTTTAGGAGTGTAAAAGTAGTCAAACATAGAAATAGTAAAGTACAGATACCCGCAAAAACTACTTAAGTAGTACTTCAACGTTTTTTTACTTAAGTACTTTACACCACTGCACATAACCCTCTTGAGTTAGATTGTCGCAGAGCCGCGGAAATTAATTGGCATAATAAAAAAAATCCCCATCAAAATCCGTCTAAGCTAGTTGCTATCTATTTTATTACATGGGTTTAACTGGCAACCCGGTACCAGTTTAAAAAATGTATTAAAGTATATATGGAAATAGTTTAGTGCCCAAAAAATTGGGTTAAATATGTTCAAAAATAATAGAATAGTTTCCTGATCTTATATCACTCAAATATAGGACAGACACTTCAAAACAAACGTACTTTTTTTTACTATCTACAAAGGATCTGTTTTTACATGTATGAATATGTTATCAATGTGTTTTCTATCGGCTAAGTTCAGTAAGCCCAAATTCAATGTTTCATCAAATACTGTTTTAATATTTTTTGGGGGGATACCTAAAGGCGTTCTAAAATTCTAAATCAAATGGCTAAATGATCCTTGATATGACCATCTTAACAATTCCATATGTTAGCTTGGTATCCCCCCCCAGAAACTCAAGTCAAGCTCACATTTTTTAAGCTGCTTTGAAAAATATTTTTTTAAATCACTTATGTTAATGAAGTTAGCTCTAAATGCAACCCTTTTTTTAATCTTCATTATAGTGATCCTTATCATGAACATTTCTTATAGTTTATAACCCTTTACTACAGCAGGTATCTTGCCATGTTGATCCTTTAGTCACAATCTGCTCTCCAATATTAGAAATTGGCACTCTTCATTTCAGAGTTGCGCATAATTTCCCCCCAGTCAGTGACTTGTTAATTGGAAATGATATTTCTGGAGATGTTGCCACGACAACAATTTCGCATGCACTCCTCAATTCAATTCCCACTCTGCTTGGTGTCTGTGAATATGCCTGGGTGGGTCTTTCTATCTAGACCATAGCAACACGCCCTATAAATGAATTGTCACGTGCACCATGTTGATTCTATTTGCTTTGCAGTCGTAAGCAGTATCTTACGTAAAGCTCTTGGGAACAGCATTCAGATCAGTTTTTTTATTTTTATTAATGGACTATTCTGCAGGTCTGAAATTAAGTTACAGCAAAAAAGATTTTAGGCCATCTTAAAGCTGTGGCCATCTGGCAATCCTGATTCCTGGACATGCCGCAATCTGCCCAGCGTTCATAGAAAGCCACCTATACAGGAACGAGGGCCAGTGTCTTTCTGATCTTTACGAAATTAGAACGGGCCATGTGTCTTGGGCTTCGCATGTGTCTTGGGCCTTGATTATCAGGATTTGAAGTTTCATTCCTCCCCTGGGATCCCATTTGATTTCTGAGATTAGCCGTAAGCCCCCCCCCCCCCAAGGTCGGCAGAGGCTCTGCCACTACTTGAGCCCCTTTATCCAGTCAATTCCACCCCTCATCCCGTTTGTTTACCACCTACACCAAGGGACTTAACAGATTATGGCCTCCTGGTGAGGAGGCTATCGCCCTGTTAAGAAACCCTGGACCCTAGCCACTGCCTTTAGCACTTCTGTTGATTGGCAAGGATATGAGAGGTATAAGCAATATGACAGAACTGTAGCTCCCACAGGCCCTCTGATAGACTACAAATAAACAAGTTTTACTGTTCTCCATATCCTTTCCTTGACCACTTAACAGCTTGACTTGTGTTCTAGAATGGGATAGATTTCCATCATTTAGGTCTTCATCAGCCTTTGAGACCTTGTCCTAGTCTCTCATGTACTGTAAGGGCATTTATTCTTCTGAATTCTAATGTGCTTTTTCTTTTCCGTTTCCTTTTCTTGCCATTTAGCTACTGAGGAAGAGGCACATTGGAAATGACATCGTCACCGTCATCTTCCAGGAATCTGGTGCTCTTCCCTTCACTCCCAAAAACATTCGCTCACACTTCCAGCACGTGTTCATCATCGTCAGAGTCCACAACCCTTGCACAGAAAATGTTTGCTACAGGTGAGCAAAGCGGACCGCCGACACTTCTAAAATGCATGGTGTGAGAGATGTGTAAAGCTGGTTTCAATTAACTTGCATTGATTCAAGCATTCATGTACCTAAGGGCCCAATTTCATTAAGGCTGGAATCCAATCATTATAAGAAGTACCTCTATTAATGATTGTTGAATCAAGTGTCAACTCCCTCCATTGCTAACGTTCCGTCCCTGGACAATAAAGTTGACAAGCTTAGGGCTAGGATCTCTTTCCAGAGAGACATCAGGGACTGTATAACAGTCTTTTTTTTACAGAATCATGACTCTGCGGATATATTGTCCATTCAGCCAGCAGGGTTCTCTGTCCAACTGTGTGATTGTGGTAACGGTCTCCCGATCTGGAATACCTCACCATCAAATGCTGACCGCATTACCCCCCAAAATACATTTATTCGGTCATCGTTATTGCCGTGTATATTCCCCCCCAAGCCGACACTGTGACGGCTCTCAAGGAACTACACTTTTCTATGTGCAAACTGGAAACCGCTTATCCTGAAGCGGCATTTATTGTAGCTGGAGACTTTAATAAAGGAAATCTGAGGAAAACGCTACCGAAATCCAATCAACACATCTCCTGTGCTACATGCGCAACACAGACCGTGGATCATTGCTACTCTCCCTTTTGAGGCGGGCTACAAGGTCATCCCCCTCCCTCCCTTTGAAAATTAGACCACACCTATCTTCTGCTCCTGCCCACCTATAGGCAAACGGGTCCAGGAAGCTCCCGTGGTATGGACTGCTCAATGTTGGTCTGACCAATCGAAATCTATGCTTCAAGATTGTTTTGATCATGCGGACCTGGAAATATTCCGGGTCGCTTCTGAGAATAGTAGGATTGACGTACACACTGACTCGGAGACTGGGTTCATAAGGAAGTGCATAGAGGATGTTGTCCCATTGTGACGATTAGAACTCATCTAAACAAAAAACCGTGGATAGATTGCAGCATTCGCGCAAAACTAAAAGTGTGAAATATCGCATTTAACCATGGCAAGGTGACGGGAATGTGGACCTGTACAAGCAGGCGTGACCTCAGTAACGCAATCAAGAGGCAAAACAACATTACACAGTGGAGTTGTATTAAACTGCTCCGACACGAGACATATGTGGCAGGGACTCCAGACAATCACGGATTATGAAAGGAAAGCCAGCCGCGTTGTGGACACCTACACCTCACTCCTGGACGAGCTAAACACTTTCTTCCGTTTCGAGGAAAACAACATAGAGCCGCCGACATAGCTACCGATGCTCACCAGAACTCTGTGCTTTCGTCCTCCGTGGCTGACGTAAGTAAGTAATTGAAGCGTGTGAATGCATGCAAGGCTGCCAGAGCCACTCCTCAGCAAAAGGCACAGGACAGCCCACTTGGAGTTTGCCAAAAGGCACCTAAAGGCTCTCAGACTACGAGAAACCAGATGCCCTGGTCTGATGAAACAAAGATTGAACTCTTTGGCCTAAATGTCAAGAGTCACGTCTGGAGGAAACCTGCCACCATCCCTACGGTGAGGCGTGATGGCAGCATCATGCTGTGGGGATGTTTTCAGCGGCAGGGACTGGGAGACCAGTCAGGATTTGAGGGTAGGATGAACGGCGCAAAGTACAGAGATCCTTGATGAAAACCTGCTCCAGAACGCTCATGACCTCTGACTGGGGGCGAAGATTCACCTTCCAATAGGACAACAACCCTAAGCACACAGCCAAGACCATGCAGGAGTGGCTTCTGGACAAGTCTCTGAATGTCCTTGAGTGACACAGCCAGAGCCCGGACTTGAGCATGATCGAACATCTCTGGAAAGACCTGAAAATAGCTGTGCAGCAACGCTCCCCATCCAACCCGACAGCGCTTGAGAGGATCTGCAGAGAAGAATGGGAGAAACTCCCCAAATACAGATGTGCCAAGCTTGTAGCTTCAAATCCAAGAAGACTCGAGGCTGTAATTGCTGCCAAAAGTGCTTCAGCAAAGTACTGAGTAAAGGGTCTGAATACTTATGTAAATGTGATATTTATGTTTTTTAATAAGTAAAAATGTGTGAACCTGTTTTGCTTTGTCATTATTGGGTATTGTGTGTAGATTGATAAGGGAAAAATAAGGATGTAACATAACACAATTTGGAAAAAGTCAAGGGGTCTGAATACTTTCCGAATGCACTCAATATACTGTATTCTAGTCATGGCTCAACCTATATATCAACTGCTGGACAATACTGTCCATACTGCCTTTACACCATTATATGTGTGTATATACATATGTGTGTATATATATATTTATATTGCAGTCTCTGACATTGCTCGTTATTTTTCTGGATTGTGTATTTTACGTTTTTTAATTGCTAGCTATTACTGAACTGTTGGAGCTAGATACACAAGCATTTTGCTGCACCTGCGATAACATCTGCAAATCTGTGTTAGCAACCAATAAACTTTGATTTGATTTGGATATGCTGCTGTACGATTCAAATCCACTAAAATGATTTCCGGCCCTTACTGTTAGAGGACCTGAGTCTTGAGTCAGAAACACCAGTTGCTTGTGTCGTGGATAACTTCCACACTTGTCACTACCTACACCACTGTGAGGGTTGAAACAACCTCTATTTGTTTAAACTGAAACCACACCTCTATTTATAATAGAGGATTTTAAAATTAAGCTTGTGTAGTCAATTATATTCACCCAATGGAACAGCACTTTAGCTATCTAATATGACGTACAGTTGATCATGAAACAACTTGTTCTGCTCTTGTAATTGCCCTTTGGATTGGCAGAACAACAGTTTGTAACCTTTTCATTTCCAGGGAGTGGCTTTAATTCAAATCCCCCCCCAACAAATCTCTCTCAAATGTATTGTTTTGACCTGTTTGTGTTACTTATAAACTATCATGATGGTAAACGACAGAGGGATTAAAATAGCTGTTTGTCTTTATTTTAGTGTGGCGGTCACCAGATCTAAAGACGTGCCCGCCTTCGGTCCTCCCATCCCCCAGGGGGTGCTCTTCCCAAAGTCGGCCATGTTCCGGGACTTCCTTCTGGCCAAGATGATGAACGGTGAGAATGCGGTGCATAAGTCGGACAAGTTCCGCGCCATGGCAATGCGCACGCGACAAGAGTACCTGAAAGATTTGGCCGAGAACTTTGTAAGCGCCAACCCCGTGGACTCTTCAGCGGCCAAGTTTAGCTTCATCTCGTTGGGTGTCAAGAAGAAGGAGCGCAGCCGACCCCGGCGGAACGCCCACCTCCAGAGCTACGGGGCAGTCACTTGGGCCGTGGTGGCCCGGGACTTTGGCCAGTCGGCGGACATTGGCTGCCTGCTGGCCGTCTCCAATGAGTTTGTGGTGCTGATCGAAGAGGTGTCCAAGGAGGTGGTGTTCAACTGCTACAGCCGCGACGTCCTTGGTTGGAGCGCAACATCTGGGAGCGTCCGGCTCTTCTACGAGCGAGGCGAGTGTGTGGTGTTCTCCACGCTGGAAGGATGCTGGGACGACGTCCGGGAGATCATGCAGAGGTTGGAGGTAAGAAGGTTGTGTTAGGCTAAAAGACAACATAATTCAGTGCTACACATCCTGTACACAGGTTAAGCCTAATACTGGACTAAGCATTATTTTCAATTAAGATCTTCCATTGAGAATTATATTTAGTCCAGGCTTAATTTGTGTCCGGGAAACCACGCCTCAGTGTTAAAGTCCTTTAAACCAGGGGTCGCCAATCGGACCCACAAGGAACATATCTAATTCAACTTCTCCAAGTATTTACTGAAGACTAGGTTTAGTTGATCACTTGAATTGGGTTTGGGTTTGTTACTGCTTGGCTGTACCCACACTGGACCGACCAGAGAGAAGATTGGCCACTTCTGCGTGAGACATACACTACGGTTCAAAAGTTTGGGGTCCTTGTTTTTGAAAGAAAAGCACATTTGTCGTCCATTAAAATAACATTGAATTGATCAGAAATACAGTGTATACATTGTTAATGTTGTAAATGACTATTGTAGCTAGAAATGGCAGATTTTTAATAGAATATCTACGTAGGCGTACAGAGACCCATTATCAGCAACCATCACTCCTGTGTTCCAATGTCACGTTGTGTTAGCTAATCTAAGTTTATCATTTTAAAAGGCTAATTGATCATTAGAAAACCCTTTTGCAATTATGTTGGCACAGCTGAAAACTGTTCTGATTTAAAGAAGCAATGAAACTGGCCTTCTTTAGACTAGTTGAGTATCTGGAGCGTCAGAATTTGTGGGTTTGATTACAGGCTCAAAATGGCCAGAAACAAAGTACTTTCTTCTGAAACTCGTCAGTCTGTCCTTGTTCTGAGAAATGAAGGCTATTCCATGCGAGAAATTGCCAAGAAACTGAAGAGCTATGTACTACTCCCTTCACAGAACAGCACAAACGGACTCTAACCTGAATAGAAAGAGTGGCAGGCCCCGGTGCACAACTGAGCAAGAGGACAAGTACATTAGTGTCTAGTTTGAGAAACTGACCCCTCACAATTCCTCAACTGACAGCGTCATTAAATAGTACCCGCAAACACATGTCTCAACGTCAACAGTGAAGAGGCGACTCTGTGATGCTGGCCTTCTAGGCAGAGTTGCAAAGAAAAAGCCATATCTCAGACTGGCTAATAAAAAGAAAAGATTAAGATGGGCAAAAGAACACAGACACTGGACAGAGGAACTCTCAGAGGAGACTGACAAGCTTCAGAAGAAAGGTCTTTTGTTTCTGGACATTTTGAGCCTGTAATCAAACCCAGAAATGCTGATGCTCCAGATACTCAACTAGTCTAAAGAAGGCCAGTTTCATTGCTTCTTTAATCAGAACAACAGTTTTCAGCTGTGCTAACAAAATTGCAAAAGGGTTTTCTAATGATCAATTAGTCTTTTAAAATGAAAAACTTGGATTAGCTAACACAACGTGCCATTGGAACACAGGAGTGATGGTTGCTGATAATGGGCATCTGTAAGCCCATGTAGATATTCCCAAAAAAATCTGCCATTTCCAGCTACAATAGTCATTTACAACATTAACAATGTCTACACTGTATTTCTGATCAATTTGATATTTTAATGGACAAAAAAATGTGCTCTTCTTTCAAAAACAAGGATTTTTCTAAGTGACCCCAAACTTTTTAACTGTAGTTTAATATCATAAGACACTTGCATAAAACCTTGTACCTCAGTATTTGGCTGCATTTAGACAGGTAGCCCAATTCTGATATTTTTTCACTAATTGGTATTTTGACCAATCAGATCTGTAAAAGATCTGATGTGAAAAGATCTTGTTTAGTTAAATGGTTTACTATGGGTTAATGCCGCATTGAGAAGGTTACTCAAGTCCTGGGAGCCGGCCCAAGTCACAGCAGTTCAGTCAGCAAGTCAGCAGATGTCCCCCATTATACCGCCACTTTACCTCAGCCTCACAACAATATGTTTGTTGTTAGAAGTTACTGTTCTTGAATCACTGTTGGTAATAAACGCCTGCCGGGGCATGTACTTTCCTCCTGCTTTTTTTTTGCCTGTAATTGATTGAGTCATTTGGTTGATAATTGTGTTATTTAGGGGGAGACGAGAGGTCGTATGGGGTCGGGTGTCCCTGAGCCCTCTGTCCCAGGCCCTTTAAATTTCAGTTAAATGGCATAATCCAAAGGTGTCTAAAGCATCTGCTAGGGTTGTTACGATACCATTAGCCTCGTACGCCCAGGCTTTAAGACGCCAAAAAGGGGTGAAGAACTGGGGAGTCTGCATGAAAAATAGTGACACGTTGCCACTCCAAACAGATGGTGTTTTTTTTTACCTTTGGCATCGTGACGACCCTAATCTCTGCAGAGCTTGACATTGTGCGATTGGCTGGTTTGTTCTGAAATTATCTAGGTATTTCTTCTGTTGTTGGCAAACGTTTTTTGTCAAATCCCGTAACTGTTTCCTGCGCTTCAAGAGGCCAGCTCAGGCTACTTTTGGACTATATTTTGTTTTTGTTGCCAAGTTTGATTGAATGGAGCCCTTTAGTCTTTTCAACCAACTTTATCTTGGAAAGGGATAATGATTTAAGTTCTCATTGGCTTCGTGCGATTTTGAAGTTTTTTGTTTTTGTGTGGATTAGATCAAACCACAAAGTTGCTAATTACTGCCCCTCCATGAGGTTAACTGGGGTAAAGGTTGATCTACAGTAGGCTTTATAAGGTAATGCTCATAACGTATCAAAACAGTTGCCAACATGGATAAACCCTAATGAAGCCATTAGATCAGAGTAGGCTGGAATTGACTCTCTTGGTCATGTCGTCCTAGATTGTCACCCGGGGCTGCGAGACAGTGGAGGTGACCCTTAGGCGGAACGGTCTGGGCCAGCTGGGATTCCACGTCAACTTCGAGGGCGTGGTGGCGGACGTGGAGCCTTTTGGCTTCGCCTGGCAGGTGGGTCTCCGTCCGGGCAGCCGGCTGATGGAGATCTGCAAGGTGGCTGTGGCCACACTATCCCACGAGCAGATGATCGACTTGCTGCGCACGTCCAACACAGTCAGTGTGGTCATCGTCCAGCCCCACGAAGACGGTACGCCCAGGAGGTAGGTTAAACACCACTACCTTCTTTGCACTTAAACTTGTGCTGTTTTATTCTTACACAGAACAAAAATATAAATGCAACATGCAACAATTTCAATGATTTTACAGAGTTACAGTTCATATAAGGAAATCAGTCAATTTAAATAAATTCATTAGACCCTAATGTATGGATTTCACATGACTGGGCAGGGGCGCAGCCATGGGAGGGCATAAGCCCACCCACTTGCGAGCCAGGCCCAGCCAATCAGAATTTGTTTTTCACAGCAAAAGGGCTTTATTACATGCATAAATACTCATTGGTTTCATCAGCTGTCCGGGTGGCTGGTTTCAGACAATCCCGCAGGCGAAGAAGTTGGATGTGGAGGTCCTGGGCTGGCGTGTTTACCTGTGGTCTGTGGTTGTGAGACCGGTTGGACGTTCTCTAAAACGACATTGGAGAGGCGGCTTATGGTCGAGAAATTAACATTCAATTCTCTGGCAACAGCTCTGGTGGACATTCCTTTAGTTAGCATGCTCCCTCAACTTGAGACATCTGTGGCATTGTGTTGTGACAAAACTGCACAGTTTAGTGGCCTTTTGTTGTTCCTAGCACGGGGGTGGCAGCATCATGTTTTGGGGGTGCTTTGCTGCAGGAGGGACTAGTGCACTTCACAAAATAGATGGCATTATGAGGAAGGAAATTCTGTGGATATATTGAAGCAAAATCTCAAGACATCAGTCAGGAAGTTAAAGCTTGGTCGCAAATGGGTCTTCCAAATGGACAATGACCCCAAGCATACTTCCAAAGTTGTGGCAAAATGGCTTAAGGACAACAAAGTCAAGGTATTGGAGTGGRCATCACAAAGCCCTGACCTCAATCCCATAGAACATTTGTGGGCAGAACTGAAAAAGCGTGTG
>NW_019942587.1:269733-347742 GCF_002910315.2 Salvelinus sp. IW2-2015 | reverse complement strand
AACAAAGTCAAGGTATTGGAGTGGCCATCACAAAGCCCTGACCTCAATCCTATAGAAAATGTGTGGGCAGAACTGAAAAAGCGTGTGTGAGCAAGAAGGCCTACAAACCTGACTCAGTTACACCAGCTCTGTCAGGAGGAATGGGCCAAAATTCACCCAACTTATTGTGGGAAGCTTGTGGAAGGCTACCCAAAACGTTTGACCCAAGTTAAACAATTTAAAGGCAATGCTACCAAATACTTATTGAGAGTATGTAAACTTCTGACCCACTGGGAATGTGATGAAAAATAGAAGCTGAAATAAATCACCCTCTCTACTATTATTCTGACATTTCACATTCTTAAAATAAAGTGGTGATCTTAGCTGACCTAAGACAGGGGATTTTTACTAGGATTAAATGTATTTGGCTAAGGTGTATGTAAACTTCCGACTTCAACTGTACCTCATATGTTTTTAGCTGGTGCATTTATATCGATCTATTCCCATATAGAATAGATACAAAAAAAAAATTACCTTCCTGTTAGTGAGCATTTCTCCTTTGCCAAGATAATTCATCCACCGAACAGGTGTGGCATATCAAGAAGCTGATTTAAACAGCATGATCATCACACAGGTGCACCTTATAATAAAAGGCCACTCAAAAATAGTCCGTTTTGTCACAACACAATGCCACAGATGTCTCAAATTTTGAGGGAGCATTGCAATTGGCATTCTGACTTCAGGAATGTCCACCAGAGCTGTTGCCAGAGAATGTTAATTTCTCTACCATAAGCCACCTCCAACGTTGTTTTAGAGAATTTGAATGTACGCCCAACCAGCCTCACATCCCCAGACCATGTGTAACCACGCCAAGCTAGGACCTCCTGCACCTGCGGGATCATTTTAAATCAACCTCCTGGACAGCTGATGAAACTGTGGGTTTGCACAACCAAAGAATTTTTGCACAAACTGTCAAACCATCTCAGGGAAGCTCGCCCTCACCAGGGTCTTGACTGCAGTTCGGCGTCGTACAGACTTCAGTGGGCAAATTCTCACCTTCGATGGTCCTTGGCTTACTGGAGAAGTGTTCTATTCACGGATGAGTCCCGGTTTCAACTGTACCGGGCAGATGGCGAGTGGTTTGCTGATGTCATCGCTGTGAACAGAGTGCCCGTGGTGGTGGGGTTATGGTATGGGAAGGCATAAGCTACGCACAACGAACAGAATTGCATTTTATCAATGGCAATTTGAATGCACAGAGATACCGCGACGAGATCCTGAATCCCATTGTCGTGCCATTCATCCGCCGCCATCACTATGTTCCAGCATGATAATGCAGGGCCCCATGTTGCAAGGATCTATACTCAATTCCTGGAAGCTGAAAATGTCCCAGTTCTTCCATGGCCTGCATACTCACCAGGCATGTCACTTTTGAGCATGTTCGAGCATGTTTGGGATGCTCTGGATTGACGTGTACAACAGCGTGTTCCAGTTTCCGCCAATATCCAGCAACTTTCGCACAGCCATTGAAGAGGAGTGGGACAACATTCCACAGGCCACAATCAACAGCCTGATCAACTCTATAGTGAAGGAGATGTTGCGCTGCATGAGGCAAATGGTCACACCAGATACTGACTGGTTTTTCTGATCCACGGCCCTGATCCACGGCCCTCTGATCCACAGCCCTGGGTGCCATTTGAGACTTATGAATCAAGACAGGGCTTTCGGCAGTGCCATTTTTTTGGGACATTCCAATGCCGTCGTTTGGGTCGGTTGAGATCTTGAAACTTGCCAAATCATGTTTTAACAGGAATCAAGCAGAGTGAAGGAGAAAACAACATGATCCATAGTTTTGTACTATATGTGCGTAAGGAACATTTCTCGGATCTTTTATTTTAGCTCATGGAACATGGGACCAACACTTTACATGTTGTGTTCATATTTTTGTTCAGTATAGGAAATAGGGGGCCTTTTGGGACTCAGCCTATATAGCTAATTATCTCTGCAGTCATGACCTAAGTAATGTTAAATTAATCAACGTTGTCTGTTAATGTTATGTGCTATGTCATGTTTTGTGTGGACCCCTGGAAGAGTAGCTAATAGGGATCCTAATAAAATACTAATACCAGTGTTATTGATGTCAATCGGCCACAGGCTTAGTCAATGTAGCCCATATCCATCAGCAAATATTGAACATATTTAACTGTAGCAAAGTAGCAGTACATTTGGATGAGGTTGGACACAAGTTGGCAGCGACTGGTCCCAAATGCAATGGAAAGTTGGTCATCTCTTTCGCACTCAGAACATTGGGTTAATACTATATTCTGAGGGTTAAATCAAGCGAGCAAGAAAGAGGTGGAACGACGGCTGTACCTCTTTTGGAATCGGACGTATCAGGCAGTGTGAAATCTCAAAATATCTAACACTTAAAATGCAGTCCATCTGCCAAATATCAACATAACTCTCCCATTGACTTAGAGTAGCCTATGAGGATTGTGTCACACTTTTTACATTAGATGCACATAATAACATGTAACCACACTTACTCATGCTCTTACAGTATAATGTAAGTACATGTACTTCACCGTTTTAAGATTGTTTTGTAAGACGCTCAATTGTTAAGGTGTCTTTGATTTGTTCTGTCAGGAGCTGCTCGGAGATGTACCGCGTCCCCGTGGTGGAGTACAAGACCAGCGCGGCTGCCGCCTGGCACCGTGTCTCAGCAGCCCCGGGTGGTGGCCCATCCATGTCCCGGACCTCCCCCACACAGGGCCCCAGCCCCGGGCAGCAGATGTTCCATTACGCCCAGGGGGCCATCTCCCGCAGCACCTCCTTCGACAGGAAGCAACAGGACGGGACCAGGTACACCTCAGCACCCACTTCCATCTTCTTTGACTCATAGTTCCTAGTTCCAGCGCCCTAGATCCGAGGTACTCAAATTTTGAGCCTGGATGGCCAAAGTCCTGATGTTTTTTTTTCCCGAACAGAGTAAACTCATTGTCACTGTTTTGGTTAGTGCTAGTGAGTGGAATATCGATCTTAAATCAGTCCCTGCTTCGAGCGAAGAATTTAAATCAGCAGTACTTCTTGTCTGGAGGCCAGATTTGAGTATCCCTGCCTTTGACACTCATGATCATGCTCAAAGTGTGTCACCGAAAGAGACTTGAGCTATATTACATCAAGCATGCTTCCTTGCTTGGCATGAAGAGTCACTCCAACTCAGAAAATATTTTCATGTACATATACAGATTTGCTGGCCAACCATGTCTGACTCATCCCAAGGACCTGTACTAATAATTGAATAGGACTCATTGCCGACTTGTTTTTGTTAGTGAAATTGTATCATTTTCTCGACGGACACAATGGCACCTCTATCCTTAGTATCACTGACACACTGCACGATATTAGCATAGGCTGTGCATAATGAGGTCAAGGTTTTTGTAATTTGATTAGCATAAAATTAGCAAGGGGCAAATACATGACTGGGAAACTGAGACTGGGCTCTGACAGGAAGAAAAAACAAAATGGCGGAAGGGGCGTTAGGGAAACCAACAAAGTGTTTTAAAACGATTTGCAATGGAAAACAGGAATGAGCTTTTATTTGACAAGTCTGGGTAAACCGTCCCTGTTTGTCGGTTTTCTACCGTTCATGCCTAATGAACTCGACCCAGCTCTAATTCCAACTCTAACATACTGTGGCTACTATACTTAAATCAGTGTTTCTCATAGACATTGTTTCAGATGGTATTTGCACACACAGTGGGTCCCAGGACTAGAGAAAACAACTGAATCAATGCTGAATGTAGATGGCACTGTGATATAGTCTCTTCTGTTTTGTTTTTCTGTTAGTATTATAAGGTTTTTCCTAGTGTTTTATTTTTGCTCTTATGTTGGGTCATGGTTTATGGAGTGATTTTAGTGGCAACAGAATTTTTATCTGAATTTAATCATGTTGAATTTGTATTATGAAATGCTTCATTTTGTTGGCACTAATATCACTCCATAAGCATCAACTTTCTTTACCCTGTATTTAGAGTGTATGTTTCTCACTCTGTCTGAGGGTTGAGGATCGACCTCCATGTTGTGCCCCTGTTATTTAACATGGCACACAGCATGAGGGGGGGAGGGGTGTTAGCTAGCAGGGTGTCATGGCGTGTGAATGTTTTATTGAGCTCTAGAGTGTCGAGGTGCTTGTTTGCAGCCCTGCACTGCCCCTCTGCTGTGGACTGTCCACAATTGTCTGTACACACACACACACACACACACACACACACACACACACACACACACACACACACACACACACACACACACACACACACACACAGCGACAGTAAGGCTACCTCAGCACTGGTCTTTCAGGGTAGTGTTGCATTACACATCGGGTTGAACGCGCGTGTGTGTCCATGCCATGCGTATCTGTGGTGTTACATCTAATCAGTGTGTGCATGTCCATTTACAACTGTGTGACAACTGTGTGTGCGCATGCAAGCATACTGGTATATGCGGGAGTAGTGCAATTGTGTGGGATGAGTTTGACCTTTTGTAGAAAGAAAAGCACCGTCTGTTTGCTGACGGAAAATTGAGATGAAGTGATTCCCTTCTAGTCGGTGGTTTCACAGGAGTGATTGCGGCATGGATTGGCCTCTCAGGGGAGAACTCTATTTTCAGATTGGAGTGTCCTTGTATATGTCTGTTATGAAAGACTTTTCAAGTCTACTCTGAGTGTACAAAATATTGTGAAGACCTGCTCTTTCCCATGACATGGACTGACCAGGTGAATCCAGGTGAAAGCTTTGATCCCTTATTGACAAAACTGTGGGAAGCATTGGAGTCAACGTGGGCGAGCATCCCTGTGGAATGCTTTCGAAGCCTTGTAGAGTACATGCCCCGATGAATTGAGGCTGTTCTGATGGAGAAAGGGGGGGAGGGGCGGAGGAGCAACTCCATATTAGGAAGGCGTTCTTAATGTTTTGTACCAGTCAGTGTATATTATAGACCTGTTGAAGAAAATGGGTGGTTTGCTTCGCTAAAAACTCTTCTGTTGGCAGTCTGGGAACCAAATGGTTGTTGTGACATTTCTCTCATTAAACTTAATATGTCATGAGTTAAGATGTCAACCCCGCTTGGCACCAAATGGTGAATTCATTTCATCTTTATTTTATCAGCGATTCAGTCTAGAGGTCGACCGATTTAATCGGAATGGCCTATTTTAATTAGGGCCGATTTCAAGTTTTCATAACAATCGGTAATTGGCATTTTTGGACACAGATTCTGGCCGATTACATTACACTCCACGAGGAGACTGCGTGGCAGGCTGACTACCTGTTATGCGAGTGCAGCAAGGAGCCAAGGTAAGGTGCTAGCTAGCATTTAAACTTATCTTATAAAAAACAATCACTCTTAACATAAACACTAGTTAACTACGCATGGTTGATGATATTACTAGTTTATCTAGTTTGTCCTGCGTTGCATATAATCGATGCAGTGATTTAACAAGCGCATTCGCGAAAGAAACACTGTCGTTGCACCAATGTGTACTTAACCATAAACATCAATGCCTTTCTTTAAAATCAATACAGAAGTATATATTTTTAAACCTGCATATTTAGTTAATATTGCCTGCTAACATTAATTTATTTTAACTAGGGAAATTGTGTCACTTCTCTTGCGTTCTGTGCAAGCAGAGTCAGGGTATATGCAGCAGTTTGGGCCGCCTGGCTCGTTGTGAACTGTGTGAAGACCATAATTCATTTGCCAGAATTGTACATAATTATGACATAACATTGAAGGTTGTGCAATGTAACAGCAATATTTATACTTAGGGATGCCACCCGTTAGATAAAATATGGAACGGTTCCGTATTTCACTGAAAGAATAAACGTTTTGTTTTCGAAATGGTATTTTCTGGATTCGACCATATTAATGACCTACGGCTCATATTTCTGTGTGTTATTATATTATAATTAAGTCTATGATTTGATAGAGCAGTCTGAGTGGTGGTAAGCAGCAGCAGGC
The DNA here is from genome assembly GCF_002910315.2 of Salvelinus sp. IW2-2015. Lineage (NCBI taxonomy): Eukaryota > Metazoa > Chordata > Actinopteri > Salmoniformes > Salmonidae > Salvelinus > Salvelinus sp. IW2-2015. The sequence continues at coordinate 341,745 of NW_019942587.1, read as the reverse complement.
TCGTAAGCATTCATTCAAACAGCACATTCCTGCTTTTGCCAGCAGCTCTTCACTGTGCTTCAAACATTGCGCTGTTTATGACTTCAAGCCTATCAACTCCCGAGATTAGGCTGGCAATACTAAAGTACCTATTAGAACATGCAATGGTCAAAGGTATATGAAATACAAATGGTATAGAGAGAAATAGTCCTATAATAACTACAACCTAAAACTTCTTACATGGGAATATTGAAGACTCATGTTAAAAGGAACCAGCTTTCATATTTTTTTATTTTTATTTCACCTTTATTTAACCAGGTAGGCAAGTTGAGAACAAGTTCTCATTTGCAACTGCGACCTGGCCAAGATAAAGCAAAGCAATTCGACACATACAACAACACAGAGTTACACATGGGATAAACAAAACATACAGTAGAACAAAGAAAACAAAAAGTCTATATACAGTGAGTGCAAATGTGGTAAGATAAAGGAGTTAAGGCAATAAATAGGCCATGGTGGCGAAGTAATTACAATATAGCAATTAAACACTGGAATGGTAGATGTGCAGAAGATGAATGTGCAAGTAGAGATACTGGGGTGCAAAGGAGCAAGATAAATAAATAAATACAGTATGAGGTAGGTAGATAGATGGGTTATGTACATGTGCAGTGATCTGTGAGCTGCTCTGACAGCTGGTGCTTAAAGCTAGTGAGGGAGATATGAGTCTCCAGCTTCAAGGATTTTTGCTGTTCTGAGCAAGGAACTTAAAGGTTAGCTTTTTTACATGGCACATATTGCACTTTTACTTTCTTCTCCAACACTTTGTTTTTGCATTATTTAAACAAAATTGAACATGTTTCATTATTTATTTAAATTTATTTTATTGATGTATTATATTAAGTTAAAATAAGTGTTCATTCAGTATTGTTGTCATTGTCATTATTACAAATATATATATATCGACCGATTTTAATCGTTATCGGCTTTTTTTGGTCCTTCAATAATCGGTCGACCTCTAATTCATACTGAAACCAAGATCTCTTTTACAGATGGCACCCTGAGTTACAGAAAATACCCACATCAAAATATAAATACAAAACGCAAGCAGAAAGGAAAACACGGTCATAAGAAAACAAACCCATTCATCAGTAATAAGGTCCTCAATCAGCTTTCTGAATTACCCTAGAGGCGCCAAAACAATCACATTTAAGGACATTTTAAAGACCGTTCCACAAAATAAGGTGGCAGAAAACTAACAGCGGAGTTACAGAACTCTGTAGAGACCAACGGAATTTTCAGAGTTCGCCATTCCTGAGACCAGGTGTCTAAAGTTTAGTGAAGATGTCAGTCCCACTGTACCGATTTTGTAAAATGGCTTTATAAATGAAAACATAGCAATGTATCAACCTACGTGACATCAGAGGGCCAACCAACTTTCTGGTAGAAGAATGCAGTGATGAGTACTAAAATTGTCGCCCATAATAAAGTGCAGTGTGCTACGATAAACTCCATCTAAGGCTTTAGTGTACCTAAAGTCCTGACCCACTAGTCATTGTCCTTTTTTATTATTTGGGTTTTAGTTAGCGCTTTGAGCTACACTTCAGGGGGAAAGCTTTCAGAACAAAGTTCGAATTTTCAATGTCGCCGTAATGTCTTGAAAATAAAAACATATATACAATTTTAAATGACCACGTAAGACACTAGCCTCCTCAGTCTACGTTTCGGACCAGACCAGTTAATATAGTAACATACTGGTTCTTATAAGCACTGTGGAGCGTACCGGGAGTCACCACACCGTTACCAGCAGGAAATATAAAAAACGGATTTCTGGGTTATGAGTCACGTAACATTACATTTCCCCGCACACTTTTACCATACCGTATTTGTCATATGTGACACTTTGCCTGGGTTCTACAGAAAAAACAGAAGTGATAGACTCTGAGGTAGTACAGTGGAACCATTCAGGTGACATGTTTTCCTAAGGGAAACCTACACGGAGACACGGAATTCAAAACGATCCCCACACAATAAACATATGCAAACACTTTGTGGCTTCGACTCCTAGTCAGAGCTTTGCCAGGTAATTAAGAGGGAGTGGGACTCAATTTGCAGCTGCCAACGCTTTGCAACGCAGGCCTGCTCCAATGCTGCTGAAGATGCAGCATTGAAGATCCCTTTCACACCTCCTCATCCTTTACTCCCTCCCTGCCCTGTATAACCTCCATTATGCTCGCTTCTCCATTGCACATTTACGATCCCATCTCAGCTTCTCCATATGATGTGTAATTCCGTGTTTCCTTTTCGAGGGCTCAGCGTTCTTCCCGGGCCGGCGGGAGAGTCGGGTTTCACGAGTCGGAGGCTCGAGCATCTCCCACTCCGCGGAGGCTTGGAACAGTGTGTTCAGGCTAAGAATAACGCCTTGCCTAACTGCTTAGTTACGCTATGTTCCCCAAGTATTTCCCCAAGCACACTTCATAAATGGATGGGATTCTCGTAGTCCAGTTACAACTTATCATCACAGTATAACGGTTGACCTACTCTTTGTATTGTCAGTATCGAATAAACCCTCTTTTTTTTAATATACATATATATAAACGTTCTTATCTGTAATTTGATCTTTGGCATAGTACACATAATGATATACAAAACAAACAAACAGGAGCATATGCATCATGCGTCCAGATGAGGTGATGAGTTGTATTGACACGCCTGACGTTGTCTTGACAGCACCTTTTATTTTGTTTCATAACTCCTGAGAATAATAGTATAATAATAATAATAATAATAATAGAGTGATAACATGGTCGTTTAGCAGATGCATTTATCCCAAGTGACCCACCCAGTGGCCAATTTGGTTTGGTTTGCTCGGTGCAGTCAAATCGTTTCCTTAGACCTAGTGTGCGTGGCCCTTTTGAGAATCAAACCAACAACTAACCCTTTCCATTCAACGGGGCCATTGGAGCTGTAGCCTATAGGTGGGGCACTTTGAGGCCTGTTTAGGTTCAATGTCCCCTGAATGTTATTTTGTGGTTTTCAGGGTACTGCAGGAATATGAGATCTCCCCTACGGCCTCCTGTAGCAGTCGGGAAGCAGGACAACTGTACTGCAGCTCCCCCAGCAACCAGTCCACGTCCAGTGACCCCGGACCCTGTGGCACCTGGTCCCAGAAGGCGGGATGCATTAACGGGTAAGTGCATTAGAGCACAGTGCTGCGGTGCACATTTTATGACAGCTATGGTGTATATTTTAGGACGACTACGGTGTACATGTGAGGGAACTCTCAACCTCAAGCCTCACCCTTCCATGGAGAGTTACGTACACAGCAGACTGGGTTTGAATACAATTATATTCAAATACTGTAGCTGCGCCTGATGTAGCTTGTCTGGGGCAATCGTGCCAATGAAATAGTACCAAAAGTGGAAACCCCGCCCACTTATCTGTTTAAAGGGATAGTTTTTATTGGATGTTTACGTTTCTCAAAATAATCAGGTCCATATTTGATGGCATCTGTTGTGTGTCCCGGTTACAGATAGGCCTACAGATATGAGCATTAGGAGAAATCTACAGACCCCGAGCACAAATAAATGGTAGAGATGGCTGTCATCTAATAAAATGCATTTAGGTGCTTTTCTTTGCTTCTAGATTAGATCAACTTTATTATCCCAACGGGGGGAAATTCATTTGGTTACGTGCTTAAAAAGACAATGTACATAATATATAGAAACACAGAATAATGCACAATTAAAATTCATATGAATAGTGCTACAGGCTAGATATTTACATCGAAGGTTCAATCCATATTTACACTCCTTTAAACCAGACTATTCCCTCCTGTGCATACTGTAGATGGCACATAATCTTTAGAGAAAGAGGACTATAATAATACTATGATCATTTAGCATTTTTTTTTATCCAAAGCAATTTTCATAACTGTTCAGCATTCACAGTGACTCATACTGCATATGAATCAATCAAATTCAATCACATTTATTTTAAAAGCCCTTTATCCCTCAGCTGTTGTCACAAAATACTTTACAGATACTCAGCCTAAAACACCAAAGACCAAACAATGCAGGAGCATCAGTGTAGTGTTTATTTTCACTACATCGGCTCATATATTCAGCATCGTGTATATATTCAATACAGTGACCCATACATTCAGTATATGTAGTGGGACCAGTTGTGTCATATGATAGGCCGTCTGCTCTATCTAGGACAGAACAATACCGTTACTACCCCCCCATCCTGGTTCTTCCAGGACCCCCCATTCCTTGACCTTCGGCAGTCCAGACCAGGTTATAGGCGCCGGGCCAGAGGCCCCAGCCGGACCCTGGCTCTCAGGTTATAAGGCATTCCTTCAATATCCCCACAGCATCCGTTGTGGAAATGTGTCCGGGCAGCCGCAGCTTAACGGATACTGTTACACACCAAGGGAAAGGTTTGAAATAGCTCCGTGCGACGAGCCAAGTGGTGAGAAACAGTGAAACAATGGCCAGTGGTGTGAAAAGCAGGAAGTGGGGTTGATAAGTATTACAATGCACTTAAAAGGTTCCAATGCAAAGCAATGGCAAAGCATTGAGGATGCTGTGGGAGAAGACTATAATTTGAACACATTTTCTGAATTGTAATGTTTGGGAGCCATGATATGCTGGTTAGCATTCTCTTTTCTCTTTGAGGCCTGAGTTTAGGGCAACAATTCTCATTTGACAAAATGATTGCATTGAAAGTTGATACAGTTGTGATTAGGTTAGGTAAGGCATGGGTAGGCAACTCAACTGTTCTTGGAGTGCCGCAGGATTTTGCTCCGATTAGGTACCACACCTTACCAACTGAGGTAATTGGTCAGTTAAATGATTGTCTAAATGCATAACACCTGGTCATCCAGGTAGGTTAAATCAAAAACATTTGAAGTGCCTACGTTACTCCAGGACAAGGGTTGCCAACCCTTGTGATAAGAACTGGCAGCTCTACATTGGATCATTCAGGTACGGGGTCAGTTAACTGTGAGTTTGTTTGGGGGGGAGGAATGGCTGACCTGATTTGTCTTCATGGTTAGAATGTTCAGCAAAGACGTCATATCTTTCCTCCCACTTTTGAAGATTTAAACCAGTTTGCTGATACCGCTAGCTTTGTCATATCCGTCTCTCGTGCACCTGTAGATGCCAGTCCCCTGCACTGCTCCTGGACCAGCCGAGCGACAAGGAGGGAGAGGGCCGGAGAGAGAGGGAGCCCAAGCTGGAGAGGACCAGATCTGCAGGTATGAGTTACCCTTCTTCATCACCAGCACCATCATAAGCATCATGTTTCACCAATACCATTTTCATCATCATTATCAACTGTGCTACGACAGTGACTCACTCGCCTGTCAGTAGAAATGCACTTAGCGAAAAGGTCAGCTGGAGACAGACAAAACAGAAAGCAATATTAACTGTCATTCTTCCAGATTCAAGATTGTCATTCACATTAAGTGTTACCAAATGTGTCATGTTGTGATGTCAACAAATGACAAATGTGCTTTCATAGCCTGTAACATAAAATAGAATGACCAAATAACTGCCATTCCAATTCATTTTTTTGGCATTCAGGAACTGTGTTGAAAAAATGCCAGTAATGGCAACTAGGGTCATATTCATTAGTTCACACTGTATCAAAAGGTTTTGAAATGGGAAAGGAAAACAGGCGTTTCTTATTGGACACATTCAGGTAGTCCCTCCCCACTTCAATCTGTTTGGTTCCTAGTGAATATATAATAGTTCCTGACGTCAACTCTGGTGAGCAGTATCGTAGAAATTGCAACACAAGTATTTTAATGAGAAAATTATATCAACAAAAAAATTAAAAATAACAAATTGTCTTATTCCTCTTTTGCAGAGGCCAAGTGGCACCATCCCTCCACGAAGATTCTGAGCACGAGGGAGAGAAGCCAGCCGAGACAAGGAGCAAAGGACTCCCCCGATAAATACCGACACGTGAGTACTCGTACTTGGAAAGAGTTATCCTGATGTTTATTGAGGGTTGCCAGGTTAACTTTGATTTTACGCTGTAATGCTTTTTTCTTTGGGTTAGCTTGTTGCGTCTATGTCACCTCATGCAATAGCCTACATTTTGAACATCAATGGAAAGTATGTCTTGTAACACTGTTTCAGGACTAAATCAGGTAGTTGTAAGTAAACAAAGTAATTCATTAATCAATCATATGTTTCATTCGTTTCATATGAAAGCATTCATGTCATCCAATGACAGAACATCATGGCCTTTCGGTGACCGTTTCCCATAGGAGTCCCGCCAGTCAATAAAGGCTTTGGTAGACCTAACTATGCGCGCGCAGAGCACCTTATCCCCTACTAGCAAAGTGCATGGTCTTCGGTTTTGGACCGCAACACGACACCCTTGACAGATGGGTCATGATACCGTACGTATAGTCATTTGATCTTTAGGGTCACACCTAGATGTAGAGAACGGCTTGGTTACCCATACAGCCCCAAGCCTACACAGTGCGATGGTGTGTAGCGCTATGACTGCGGAGAACGAGGGCCCCCCCTCCTCTCGTCAGGTTGACTAGAACGGTCCTTGATGGATCAGGCCAGAAAAGGTCAGCTTACCCTTGTCGTTGATGACGTTTTTACTAACAGCAAACTGTCGCTTCGGGATTTATTATCCTGTAATACCCCCCCCACCCCCCCACCACCACCACCACTTAATTTTAAATAAATGTAAATGTGTATTGAAAGTAATGGCGACGCATGGTGATTATCGATTCATGTGGGTTATTTATTTTCATTAATATTACTGTAAATGAGGAAGCATCCCAACAATTGGCCCTGGGAAAAATATTGCAATGTTTGAAGCTTGAGGGGATAAACAGAACGAGGGGTAGAATGTACTTGTCTCCCTATGCAGAGCGTATTAAAGTTTCATATGCCCTCCGAACCCATTTGGAAATGGCTCGGTTTATGGAGTTTTCAATTAATTGCAGCTTCAGGAATTATTTATTTTACTACGGTGTAGTTAACCACTTAACTTGAGAATGATGAAATTGGGGCCCTGGAAATGTTTGGTACAATTTACTATTGTACTTACTCGTTGTTACAATGTATTTACAGCAGTAAATTACCATACTCCTAACCCTAATCTAATCCAACAAGTCGTGTGGGAAAATGACCAACATACCACTTCACAGGCCTTTAGTGTAACAAAACTACATTTAATTTAAAACATACTTTTCTTGTTGCTAGACTATATGTGGTTTGGACTTTAAACCATTCACATTTTGCTTTAATAGAGCAATCCAGCCATTGAGCTTCCTACTCCTGTTAAGAGAGGTATATTCATAGCCGACTTGGGTCCCATTTTAATACATTCTGAACCAGTGAATAAATCCACAATGTGTTTTTCCGCTTTTATCTAAGATATGATTGAATTGTGGTGTAAGGACACCGAGCCTCTGTACACTAGCTGCCGAATTCTTGTTTCCTCAATTCCTCTCAAAGGTCATTGGAGGTCGGAGGGCGAGGTCTTGGATCCTTTACTCCAATGCTCTTTGAGAGGAACTGAGYAAACAAGAATGGACGAAGCAAGGATTTAACCGCTAATTTTCAGACACAAATGAATGCTGCTAACCACTAACTATTGTTGTGTTTGATCTCCATCTCTTCTCCCAGTCCGGCTCCAGCCACTCCAGCAGCAACACGCTCTCCAGCAATGCCTCCAGCGGCAGCAGCGACGACAAGCGCTTCGGCTCTGGTGACCCCATGGACCCCGATGCCCTGGGCCTCATCTACATCAAGGGCGCATCTACCGACAGCGGCATCGACACGGCACCTTGCATGCCCCCGCCACCTCCCCCTCTACCCGGCTGCAGCGGAGGTGGTGTACCGGGGGTCTCGGCTGGCCGGCCAGTCCCCCAGAATGCCCGAGGGGAGCAGTGGGTGCTGGAGTACCACGGGACGGGGGGTTACCACGGAGCGGGGACGCCGGAAGGAGGGTTGACGTCACAAGGCTACAGCACCCAGGCCACTTCGGCTGGGCACGTAACGGACGGGAGCCTGGGCGACCTGAGTGAGATTTCCTCCATGTCCAGGTAAGGTGTAGCTCCGAAATAAAGTTCCCCAAAGGACAGATCTAGGATCAGCTTCCAKTCTCCCAATCCATTAGTGGGGAAACCGCAAAACTGACCCATGATCAGTGTCTAGGGGCAACATCACCCTACACCAAGAGGCTGACTGGATCCCTTTTATCTGACCAATGACCAGCGCTTGAATTGTTGGCAACGACTCACCGATCCGCGGTACCAGCATCTGACATGTTATTCTGCTTGATCATCAGCACCTCTTGTAGAATATTCACTCTAAAATTAACCCTGGTACTGAAAAATGTAAATCAGTACTGGTACCTTTTTCATTCCAATGACACATCATCAGGCTAAGTAATGTGAGGTCAAACTGCCCATGTTTTCAATGTCTGTCATTATTGGATGTGAGTTATTTTTGCTCTAGGCATGTACACATTACACATTGGCATGATGAGTAAGCAGGGACGGACTAGGACAAAAAAACGGCCCTGGACTTTGACGCAGACTGCCCCACCACAACCAGTCCTCGGATACTCCACTACACACGTACACACACCAGCCCCTAATACCACCACCTAGCTGCGTCACGGCTATTGTACACTAATGCAGTACTATTTTCAGAGTGCTACAGAACACACACACGCTGTTAAAAGAGTTCTACAGAACATATACTGAATTGTCATGATTGAACAGCCTAGAATAAAGGTATAGTAGCTAGAATACTCAGTGAGACAGAGCGCTGGCTGGCTATTTTTTCAGAGAGGGCTGGCTGGCTTCACTCTGTCAAAGCAGTAGACAACACTACTACAGACAGCACAGTGAACCAGAAAAAGACACCCGAAATTTGGGTGTAAAGAGAATGGTCAGTAAGCAAGTTATAAAAAAAAATGTGCCCTGGCTACCTTATTGGACGAGCAGTTTTCTCAGCAGCTCACTTTCCTCTAGCTTAGCACAAACATTCAGTTCATCGTTGTTTTAGCTACAGATTATAAATATAACAACAGGTTTAGTCAGAATTAATCATCATCAAATGTATAAATAAAAGGCAGCTGTGTCAAAGGCTGCCTTTTCAAGCATTTCACTACACCCGCAATAACATCCTCTAAATATGTGTATGAGACCAATAAAGTTTGATTTTGATTTGACTAATGTCAATTGTAGGGCTTCAAACAAACATGTTGAATGTAATGTCAAAATGTAGAATTCCGCCTAAATATACATTCCCAAAAGTAATTATTTAGCATGAGTGACATTAACAATAGCTAGTAATGCTGCTATACTCCAAGAAAGATAAAAAATTGCACCTTTCTGGTAAAAATAGCCGAGGTGTACTCACTTTTAAAGACACATAATAAAAATATGAAATCATATGTTGTAGTTCCTATTCAACAAAAGTTGAGGAATCGGGCTTGAAATTACAATGGCTGGCATGTACATTAATCAAGAAACTGGCTAGCTGGTATCATGTTACTGGTATAGTTAGTTAGCCTAGTTAGTTTGCCCAATATTGATGTTGCGTTATCCATGTCTCCCTCCCTGCCCTGGATCCCCATTGCCTAGCGCTTCGGCTAACACTGACTTTTGCTGGTGCTAGGCTCACAATCGTTAACTATGCTGTCGCTGTCCTCTTCTTCCGCTAGAACTCTTTGACCCGGCGCTGTGACATCCTCCTCGGAATGGGCTTACATGCACGTTGACGTTAGCATTGGCACTGTCCCTTAAACTTTCCGGCCCCACCTTTTGCGTGGTGGTGTTACTTTTCCATGTTGATTTGGGAGTTTTCCTAAGTGGACTTCTCTTGATAGATAGCTCTTCTCGTGAACGGGAGACCCTGCTCCCTCTAGTTTTTCCTGCACACTCTACTCGGTTCACTATCACTCCGACTCTCTGGTTCATTCGTACGCTGTCTGGGCTGTGTTCAGTGAAAGGAAATGTTTGGAACGTTGCAGATAGAAATGTAATAAATAGAGCTGACATGATTCTCTAGTGTTAGCCATTTCGGGTGCTCCAGATGGCCAGTCCATTACTGTGAGTAAGGCTAAATAGGTCATTGCTGTGCCTGCACAATAGATTGTTTTATTAATTCACATAGACACTGGGCACATCAACATCGATAATGGCGCCGCTAAAGTAGCCAGCTAACCTACTTAGCCAGCGACTAAGCAAAAACCACCGTCGTCATCATCGCAATCTCCCCACTAGATTCCCAATCCATTATTCTCGCACGTCCTCTCCGAGCTTGTGCACAGTAGCCTGGAGTCAAGMTTACCTTTCCAACATTTCATGTCCTTCATTTTTGGATCAGACCGAACYAAACGGACTAGACCGTTTCCTGCCCAACTCTGCAGTTTCCTGCTGGGCCAGGCTGAGTACCTCCATGTTGGGGTCAGGTAGGACCAGATATAGTCTTCATTTTCATGCTGTGCCAGGCTGAGTGGGGACATCAGGTTCTCCATTTTACGTCAGACTGGATGAGCCAAAGTGCAGTTTCCTACCGGACTAAAAGTAACCTCGTCCTCCGGCTATTGCGCCCAGCCTATATAATCCTGGGATATCGACCACTCTAAATTGGCCTTAATGGGAGTGGCCATAGAATTCTATGGGAGTGCTCTACTGAGTAAAGTATTTGTAATTACATTTTAGCGAATCACCTGACTGCGAGGCGTGGCTCTGTGCTAGCATACGGGGGATAGTGAAGGGGAAAGCGTTCCGGGAGATGATTGGTTGGTAGATTAAGCCTATTTAAACCAATGCCTGCGCTGGGAGTTTCTCCAGCCTCTCTGTATTGTCTAACAAAGGCTACGTTTGACGCGTTGGTCCACCAGACTCTTTGTGCATTTGGGGCGAAAGTGTCTGGGAACAAGATTATGCTAAAAGGTTGACGACCGGTCCTCCATGTTGTGGCAGGCTCACTGTGGCCATGGCATGATCCTGCCTCCCCCCGCAGTGGGCACAATGCAGCATTTAATGAGGTGTGACACATTTGCCCTTCGCTGCCAGCGGCAACAGTGCAGTGTCATCATGCCCCAATTCGTATCACTATGTTGTCCGCATAGGCAGGGTTGGCATGAATTCTGCTGAAGTAGGCTAGTGGAATCATAGGAGTTAGGATCAAAACCTGCTCCGAGAACCACACAGAGCCCATCGTGAGGAGAACCACTGATATGGGTAGCAGGGTTTGGGTCAGTTCAATTCAGGAGGAAGAATTATCCCTCCTGATTATCCCCTGACTTTACTGATCTAAAATGGACTGACCCCAAACCCTGGATTTTTGGTAGCCACTCATATTTGACGTAATTGGCCAACTGTGATCACATGTTTCTGTCTCGGTTTTCCTAGTGGCTCACGGCACTCAGGCAGCCCCTCGGAACGTGGTCCTAAGACCTCCACCTCGGTCGACTCCTCCAAAGTCTACATCGTCTCCTCCGGCAGCACGGTGACAGGGGCGGGGCTTAATGATCCCATCCACGCCCGCCAATCACCAGGCAAAGAGTATCTGATTGGCTGGAAGAAAGCCGTGGATGGCTCTCCAATGGAGGATCTGGGCAGGCCAAAAGACTACGGGTGAGTAAATAAGCAGTGTTTTGTGGGGTTGTATTCTTACTTGGACATGTAACTCCTAGAGCGCTGTCTGTATGCTCTATAGCATCATAATAGTTGCCAGTGCCACACGTCAGTCTGGGAGGGAGAAAAATGATAGGTTTTCAGGCTCGACTCTACGTAACCCGTTGAAACAAACCCCATCGTCCTATTTTAATAAAGAAGCCACAAGTGCGTACGCATGTCAACTTTACTAGTACTTTCCTGCTAACCTTTGGCCAGGTTGACGGTCTTTCTTGGTTAAGTTAACTGAACTGGAAAAAAGATGGCGAGCTGACAAAAACTGCCTGCTTTGGTCCTGTTGAAAAGGTGCCATACTGCCATACTAACCAAAGGCCCCCATTTTAGGCAGGTTCTGATCAAAGGGGACAGCCATATTAAAAGTAACCTCTGATTACTTGATGCTCTGACAGAATCCTCTTGACACATGTCCCATCTTATTGATAAGTAGGAGTTGAAGCATTGTCCTCTAGTACGGTCTCTCATTTAGCTAGTGTCAAGTGTCCATCGGCTAGTGCAACCTTTTCTGATATTTTCCGTTCACAAAACAGCCTTCGTAGTGGGCATAGTGCCCCCAAAATAAACATATAGATGAGACTGCAAATAGATAATACAAAACAAGGGTGGATTGCTGAAGCTACACTACATTAAAAAACGTATGTGGGCACCTGCTTGTCGAACATCTCATTCCAAAATCATGGGCATTAATATGGAGTTGGTCCCCCCTTTGCTGCTATAACAGCCTCCACTCTTCTGGGAAGGCTTTCCACTAGATGTTGGAACATTGCTGCGGAGACTTGCTTCCATGCAGCCACGATCATTAGTGAGATTGGGCACGGATTTTGGGGGATTAGGCCTGGCTCGCAGTCGGCGTCCCAATTCATCGCACAGGTGTTCGATGGGGTTGAGGTCAGGGCTTTGTGCAGGCCAGTTAAGTTTTTCCACACCGATCTCGATAAACCATTTCTGTATGGGCCTCGCTTTGTGCACGGGGGCATTGTCATGATGAAACAGGAAAGGGCCTTCCCCAAACTGTTGCCACAAAGTTGGAAGCACAGAATCGTCTGGAATGTCATTATATGCTGTAGCGTTAAGATTTCCCTTCACCGGAACTAAGGGGTTTAGCCCGAACCATGAAAAACAGCCCCAGACCATTATTCCTCCTCCACAAACTTTACAGTTGGCTCTATGCATTGGGGGCAGGTAGCGTTGTCCTGGCATCTACCAAACCCAGATTTGTCCGTCGGACTGCTAGATGGTGAAGCATGATTCATCTAGAACATGTTTCCCCAACTGGCGCCCCGCGAGCATAGCTTCCATCAATGTAATTGTCTGCATCATTTCTAATACCCATTTTTWATTTTTTTTTAAGTAAAATATCTTTTCTTTATTTTGACTATTTTCTACATTGTATAATAATAGTGAAGACATCAAAACTATGACATAACACATATGGAATCAAAAAAGTGTTWAACAAATCAAAATAGCCACCCTACACCTTGATGACAGCTTTGCACTTCAAGAGGTAGTCACCTGGAATGCATTTCAATTAACAGGTGTGCCTTGTTGAAAGTTAATTTATGGAATTAACTGTAATGAACTTATCCTCTGCAGCAGAGGTAACTCTGGGTCTTCCTTTCCTGTGGCGGTCCCCCTGAGAGCCAATTTCGTCATAGCGCTTGATGGTTTTTGCGACTGCACTTGAAGAAACTTTCAAAGTTCATTGACTGACCTTCATGTCTTAAAGTAATGATGGACTGTCGTTTCTCTTTGCTTAATTGAGCTGTTCTTGCCATAATATGGATTTGGTCTTTTACCAAATAGGGCAATCTTCTGTACACCAACCCTACCTGGTCACAACACAACTGATTGTCTCAAACGCATTAAGAAGGAAAGAAATTCCACGTCCGTCGGTGAAGCGTGAGTCATCATTCCAGAGAAAGCATTTCCACTGCTGCAGAGTCCAATGGCGGTGAGCTTTACACCACTCCTGCCGACGCTTTGCATTGTGCATAGTGATCTTAGGCTTGTGTGCGTCTGCTTGGCCATGGGAACCCATTTTATGAAGCTCCAGACAAACCGTCCTTGTGCTGATGTTTCATCCAGAGGCAGTTTGGAGCTCGGTAGTGAGTGTTGCAACCGAGGTTTCAGCACTCGGCGGTCCCCTTCTGTGAGCTTGTGTGGCCTACCACTTTGGCTGAGCCGATGTTGCTCCTAGACGTTTCCACTTCACAATAACAGCACTTACAGTAGACCGGGGCAGCTCTAGCAGGGAAGACATTTGACATCCTATGATGAAAGTTACTGAGCTCTTCAGTAAATGGCTCTTCAGCCAATCTACTGCCAATGTTTGTCTATGGAGATTGCGTGGTTGTGTGCTACATTTTTATACACCTGTCAGCAACGACTGTGGCTGAAATAGCCGAATCCACTCATTTAAAATGGTGAGTGACCACATACTTTTGTATATATAGTGTAGAAGTAGCATTTTTTTGTACTATGTATGCAAGAACAAGTAGTTAGTGTACTTACCCCTGTACAGAAACAATTAACACAAAAGTAACAGGTTTATAACATAGTCTGCTTGATAAGGCCAATGTTATTTGAGGTATGACCATATATAGCATAACAATTTTGACCGCAATATGCTTGCATATCAGCCATGCATACAGCTTTTGTTTACATCTCAATGTACATTACCATTATTTCCCTCCTTTTTTCACTTGGGGTTTTCTACATCAGTGGAATGGAAGGCGTATTGTCTTTCCTACTAAAGACTCTAACACTGAGATCCAGGTACACTAGCTTTACGGAAGCCTGTTTGGTTCAATAAACCTCTTACGTGTGCTTTATTTTACAGTCCACTATTTACTTTGTATTTTACTAACAAATGACATTGTTAAATTGTGATTATATCATATTTACCCGTTTCTTGAGATTAAAATCACCATTTGGTTGTGTGGAAGTCTAAGTTAAGTGCGTAATTTCTTAATAAATATTGGACAGAGCCCGGTTGAAATGGGCTGGTAAAATAAATCGACCCACTTTGTCATTCGCATGGTGTCTGTACACAATGCAAACTGTGCCTTCCGTGACACCCCACCCCCACTCTGTGTGTTTACCTGGAAACGGCAACTCCCCAAACTAGATGCCCTCCAGTTGAAGAACTGTGATTGACTGGTTCCGAACAGCATATTGTAATAAATTACTCCCCCTGTTTGTGTGTGTGTGTTGATATTCAACTTTCAGTAACCCTTTACAGTAGTTCTGGTAGTATACTTATTTCTTATGACCTTGTTTTATTATTTTGTCCTTCCCAAAGAGCAGTGTAATGTGCTGCCTGGTCTTACTTTTGATAGCTTTATGCTTCTATATATGTCTTACTCTCCCACACGTGTCATTATGCCTCCTCTACCTCACCTTTTGTGGGCAAATTACCCCCTATTCCACATGTAGTGCACTGCTTTTGACCAGGCATTGAGTGTTATTTTAGACACATGTTCTTTGTTCAGGACAGACTGCCTTCCCACCTACCCTTGTACAATAGCTTTCACAAGAAACTTCAATGAAACTGTTAAGCTTGTCTCTAATGCATCTCTCTTACCTTTTTTTTTGCCCCCAATATACACCCTCTCTCTGCCTGTTTCTCATCCCGATTTCTTTCTTCCCTCCTTTCTCTCTACCCTCACTTTCTCGTTACATTCTCTACCTTACCATCGTTCTTCATTTATCCCTTTTTCACTCATCTCGATCTCTTTTCTCTCTTCCGCCTGTTCGTCTTCCCCTCCCTCCCTCTCTCCATTGCATCCCCCATCCTCCCCTGGGGAGCAGGCTGCGGGCCATGCTGGGTGCAGACAGCCAGCCCAGCCTGACCAGAGAGGACTTCCTGAAGATGATGCTGCCCGACAGTTCCCCTGGGGAGGGGGGGCGTGGTAAGGTGAGCCCCTGCTCCCGCGAGTTTTTCTCCACACACTACTCGGTTCACTATCACTCCGACTCCGTGGTTCATTCGTAACGCTGTGTTCAGTGAAAGGAAATGTTTGAACGTCGCAGATAGAAATGTAATAAATAGAGCTGACAGCATTATCTAGTGTCGTGTTAGCCATTTCCTCCCCTGACAATGAGTGTCTTGCTTTAATTTCCTTCAGTCGGCTCCTTCCTCCGCTTGACATAATCCATTCAGATTGCTTGTGATATTAAAAATCAAGGCCGCCGCCGTTTTCAAATGAACTGAAATGAAAACCAAGTGGGATTATAAGGCGCCAGACTTGGGCTAACCTTTTTTCGAGCACAGCTTCCCTCCGCCTGTCGAAAGGTTAATTTAGACATCTACCGTTCAATACCACCGGCCTAGCGTCAGGAAAAACCCCACCACTTGATGTAAAGGCTCTTGGGTAATTAGAAGAAGACAATGTGGCCAGGAAAGGGTGGAGGTAGAATGAGAAGGGGTTGATACAAATGGATTTGATCTGGGAGCTAGCAAGCTGCTCTTCAGTCCTCTTTGTTCACTGATTGAGAAATACATCACAGGAAAATGGCTGCCAGCAACATAATAGTCAATAGTCTTGACATATCCTCCTGTAATAAATGGAAGATTATTGTCTGATGCCCTGAATTGATACCAACTACTATGCGCAGGGAAGCTATCGTCAGATAATTGAGGGGAAATTATCGGCTCTCATTTTTGGCACTGTGGTAGACCGAAGTTACTGTTTAGCCAATTTTGTGGAAGATTCAGGCAGTTTTTTTTCCTTGTTTAGCACTACCAGCTGGAGCTTGAATCACCCCTTCCGCGGTGCAGCCCTCCGAGATGTAAAATGTCTCAGGATTTTCAGTCACCCTTTTTCCCCTCCCTCATTTTCTCCATCCCTTCCCGCAGAGTCTGACAGGTCCTGGCGGCCTGCCCATGTCCCCACGGAGGTCCCTGTACCGGACCCTGTCGGACGAGAGCCTGTGCAGCAGCTACAGGAAAACCCTGTCCCTGGTCAACTCTCGGAGCTCTCTCCTGGACCAGGCCCTGCCCAACGATATCCTGTTCAGCACCCCCACTGAGCCCTACCCCAGCACCCTGCCACCTCGCATGAACCTCGGCCACAGCCACGGGGCGCCGCTACACAAGAGTGAGTGTCTGCCCGTTTAGGGTAGGGGGGGGTGGCGTCTCTCTCGCTAGCTAGGTCTTGTCAGTTGTGAAAACAGAATGTAATAGAACAGATAGATAATATATACTTTATATCTAGGGATGGCCAACCTTTCTCCTGGAGAGCTACAGGATGTATACTTTTTCTTCCAGCCCTGCTCTAACCCACCATATTCAGCTCATACCTTTTTTTACAAGGCCCCTTTTACCTTAAAATCGAAATATGTCCWAACTGTATAGTCAGTGTAAAAGTACCAAAGTTTGCCCTACATTTTATTATGTTAGGGAAACCTTGGAGTACATTTCATTGATTCAGACATTCAATTAGGAATGGAACACATGTTACGAAATCATTAATGTATCTGCCAAAGATGGAACGCAAACGAGGCAAATGGACAAACGCATTAAATGGACAGTGGACAGCTGCATTCACCTACTCCTGAAAAGCACTTAAAGGCCTACTCTGTGATATTTACTGCCACTTTTATATTTCTCCAGACTCATTCCTCAGCTTAGTAGTAAACAAAGTGGCAGGGCAGCCATTTTGATTTTCAAATGAAGGCCATAGAAATAAAAAAAGATCTAACTGCGAGCTCATTGTGGTCAATTAAATACAAACGCCCTTGCCAGTCTGAAGCTGAACTTTACGAGACCCGTTGTAAAAGCTACCAGCGTATGCCACTTTCAATTTCCCATCTGTCTTATGCAAACCTATTTTAAAAAGTTTACTCTGTTTATAAGAAACACAGCAAGATATTGGATATTTTCCACTGGGAAAAACATCCCAGTATGTGCTCATTGAGTATGCAATATATTAACCCTTTCACTGTCGGTCCTCCTTGCGTTCTTTGTTGAAACATTCTAACCACTTGTTGTATTTCACAATGACACACAGGGGCTGAATACCCCCCCCCCCCCCCCCCCCCCCCCATTGAGGGAGGGGGAAATGTTTGTGTGGATATGTGATTGCTGTGTCTTATTCAGATCACCTTAACTCTAGGGGGGGGGGGGGCTGCTGTCTGGGATCAGAAACCATAATTAAGCATCATGAATCTACAGCTGTGTGTGAGATTAAGGTGCGTATGTGAGGTTTTTATGCACACATTTGTATGCCTAGGTTTGTGTGAGTCTGTTCGCCAAAGCTGACCCCTGTGGATGTCCCCTAGATGCAGGTTAATTGTCTGTCTGGCGGGAGGAAGCTCCCCCTTTCGTCTCCGTCCTCTAATCAGCTTTCAACAGCAGACTGTGACAGTTTTTTTTAGTAACCGTGTTCTTGGCAGTTTTCCAAGCAGGAGTGCAATTTGAGTATGTAATTGTTTAGCATTTTCTAACATTTTGGATGGGGGTTTGTCTCGCACGGTCAATTTGGTGCAAATTGAACAGGCTGAATTGTATTTGCTTCAAGGGGAATTCCAGATGTCTCTAAAAAAAAAATACCTCTGCGAGATGTTTTTCTTACGCTTTGGTGGAAAGTGCCCGTCTTTCATTCGTTAAGAGTACCATCTTATTTAAACTCTATTTGTGTTTTTACTGACTTTGAAACCACAAAACCCTGAAATGACTTTGGAAATCTGCAAGCCGTTTGGGCTTAACATGGGAGCAGGTGTTCCAAGTGGAGAATGGATGAGCACTGATGTCTAATTATCAGTAGACAGGAGGGAGAGGGAGAGGCGGAAGGAGGGAGAGACGGAAGGAGGGAGAGACGGAAGGAGGGAGAGGCGGAAGGAGGGAGAGGCGGAAGGAGGGAGAGGGAGAGAGAACCAAATCGGTGAGCTTGTCAGTCACTTATCTAAACCCGAAATGTCTCATCTCTACAGATGAGCTGTGGTTCTCTGACAGCTCCCTGGCCGACCGCTGCAAAATGGCTGATGGCAGTCTGATGCCCCTCCCGGAAGCAGTGTCTGGCCTGGACTGGTCCCATCTTGTTGATGCCGCAAGGGCTTTTGAAGGTAAGGACAACGTCTCGATTCATCATACTCCCGCATGGCATTAAACAAAACGGAGTGCTTATTCACTGTTTGACCTTTTGATGCTCCCAAAAGCTTACCCAGCTAACAATTAACATTGCCTAGAACAGTATGGAATGTTTTTTTGTCGGGTACCCATTTGGTTGTGATGTGAGATCAGAAGGGTAATCTTCACATTTGTTGGGAAATGATACGTTTGAGCAATGTCAGAAGGAAAATATCCCTTTGGACAGACTTTCTTAAAGCACTTAAAAGCTGGACCAACAAAGGTTATGGGAATGTTATCCGCTAACCTACCAGAAATGTTCTGGGAATGCTAGCTAGGTGTAAGTGGTACCTGATTAACATTTGCTGCTACCAAGGTTCTTCCTGTCAGGTGTCATATTGTCAAAGGCTGTCAAATCTTTTGTCCCTAGTTCTCATCAGGCTTTCACCCTTTTGTTCACTCAGTATTTGTATTTATTATGGATCCCCATTAGCTGCTGCCAACAATTCCTGGCCTTTATTCAGTGTCTAAATCGAACAGTTTTTTTCCCCCCACTCTGATCAATTTAGGTACCGTATTTAATTTGGCGTGAAATTCAAAGTGCGAAAAGACCATTGTTTTTATTTTCTCTTAATGTTCAGATGTGATTTCATTGTCCGTCATCCAGTTAAAGTCTGCCAAATTCATTTGCTGAAGCGACTTGACATGAATTACAATTGACCCCCCAATATCATCTTGACCCAGTCAAAATCTTCAGTCTCTCCCATTGTCTGTGTCTACCTTGAACTCAGTCTGTCTACCTCGAGGTGCTAATTAGCAGGAAGTGGAAAGAGAGAGTATTTGGGGACTTGAGAAGCGAAGCATTATGACAATGGAGCGCACAGCAAGGAACCATTTTGCCAATTCGCGCCGTAATTGCACCTCTTGCTTGCACACGTTCTCTGGCAATTATAGCTTCGCTACCTCGTCCAACTGTGTTTCTGGTCATCTGGAATTACAGGGTGATGTACTCACAATGTTTTTTTTTCCCTTCCTGCAAATGCCTTCTGCTTCCTTCATGACCAACAGATGTTTATAGACTGGATAGGTTGGACCCGTTGACCACATTTTTTTTCACCCTGAGCAACGAGGGGTGGGGCCGGGGACTCCATTGATTAGCATCGGGCTGCACAGCAGCCTTCGATTTGTATAGAAGTCAACAACAGAGAAAAGAAGGGGGAACTCATTTTCTTGGAGAGTCGCGGGAGTGCTGACCCTGGCATTATTATGCCGTGTCGTTTAATTGGCTTGTTGTGTTTCGTGTCGCTCGCCGTGTGCTCTCAAGGCAGTGTTGCTAAGCACGCAGAAACTCGAGCAGGCTAGCCCTCATTAGCATGCCGTGGGGGAAAGGGCGGGGTGAGCATTAGTAGCAACAAGCGAGCATTATTTATGTTACCGTAGACCCACGCATACTAGAACAAGTCAAATGGTTCACAGTCAAGAGGGCAGCAGAACAGACACAACACAGACATTCCTCTCTCCCTTGCGCGTCTCATTCTTCGGTTGTGATTCATATTTATCTTCGACCGTTTGTCTTCCATGTTGAGCGTTACAGAAAGAATGCCGTGGGATGTTTTTAGTTGTTTCCAACTCACTAGTCTTTTTAAGGAAAAGGAATATCTGGCTCTGTTCTATATCTCTCTCTTTTACTTCCCCCCTTTGCCCTCTTGTGTTCTACTATGATAATCATTTCACCTGTGATTTACTTCAGTCAATGTTAAGCCAATGTTGAGACTGTCAATTAGAACGGAGTGATTGTTAAAAGGAAGAAAGAGGGACGTGTAATTATGGGTGAGGTTTTCAAAGCCTCAGTCTCTCGCTTGGCTCTCAGAAGCAACTTCAGTGAGACACGTATCTTTAGTGAGAACCACTTTCATCTCTCTTCCCTCTCGCAATTCCCTTTTTCTCTCTCCCCTCTTCTCACTCCTGAGCGAGGACAATCTTAGCGAGAGCAGCTCCCATCCCTTTCCCCTTCTCCCTGTCTGTCCTCAAATACCACATTCCAAATCCACGTCACCTCTCAACACCATCCCAATATTGAGAAGACAGATGCAGGTGGGGGATGGTTGGTGCTGCCCTTTCGCAAGAAACTTAACCTCACTTTCCTCAACCTCACTTTACCCGGCTTTCTAAATTGATATGTGATGCCCACTCGGACATCTTCTAGGCTATTCTGACTTCTCACAAGCTTAGTCTGTTTTTTCTTGTCTTCTTCCCTACCCAGAATTGTCCTATGCTCTCTATCTGGAAGGTAACTATAGTGTGCTGCGCCATGTCAGTTACTAAGGAAGGGTACTGGCTTCTAGTGTTTCTCCACTCGGCAACCCATCTGACTGCACTTTATCGTTCTAGCCCAGTGCTAATGCGCTTGATTCAACTTAGCCACGGGCTGTTTGAGTTGTTGACTAGTTGAATCGAGTGTGTTAGTTTTGGGCTAGAACAAAATGTGCAGTCATGTGGGTCTTTACAGCTGGAGTTGAGAATCACTGGCTTATAATGCCTTCTAAAATTGATTAAATCGTTTTTACCCCCTCATCAATCTACACACAATAGCCCATAATGACAAAGCAAAAGCAGGTTTAGACATTTTTGCAAATTTATTAAAATAATAACTATTATTTTTTTAATCACATTTACATAAGTATTCAGACCCATTACTCAGTATATTGTTGAACCACCTTTGGCAGCAGTTACAGCCTTGAGTCTTCTTCGATAAAATGCTACAATCTTGTCACACCTGTATTTGGGGAGCTTCTATCATTCTTCTCTGCAGATCCTCTCAAGCTCTGTCAGGTTGGATAGGGAGCATTGCTGCACAGCTATTTTCAGGTCTCTCCAGAGATGTTCGATCGCGTTCAAGTCCGGGCTCTGGCTGGGCCACTCAAGAACATGCAGAGACTTGTCCTGGAACCACACCGGTGTTGTCTTGGCTGTGTGCTTAGGGTCATTGTCCTGTTGAAAGGTGAACCTTCGCCCCAGTCTGAGGTCCTGAGCGCTCTGGAGCAGGTTTTCATCAAGACTCTCTATGTACTTTGCTCCGTTCATCTTTCCCTCGATCCCGACTAGTCTCCCAGTCCCTGATGCTGAAAAACACCCCCACAGCATGATGCTGCCACCACCATGCTTCACCGTAGAGATGGTGCCAGGTTTCTTCCAGATGTGACGCTTGGCATTCAGGCCAAAGACCAGAGAATCTTGTTTCTCATGGTCCGAGAGTCCTTTAGGTGCCTTTTGGCAAACTCCAAGCAGGGTATCATGTGCCTTTAACTGAGGAGTGGCTTCCTTCTGGCCACTCTACTGTAAAGGCCTGATTGGTGGAGTACTGCAGAGATGGTTGTTCTTCTGGAAGATTCTCCCATCTCCACAGAAGAGCTTTGTCAGAGTGACCTGTCGGGTTCTTGGTCACATCCCTGACCCAGGCCCTTTTCCCCCGATTGCTCAATTTGACTGGGCGGCCAGCTCTAAGGATAGTCTTGGTGGTTCCAAACTTCTTCCATTTTAAGAATGATGAAGGCCACTGTGTTCTTGGGGACCTTCAATGCTGCAGAAATGTTTTTGTATCCTTCCCCAGATCTGTGCCTCGACACAATCCTGTCTTGGAGCTCTACGGATACTTCTTTCGACCTCATGGCTTGGTTTTTTTCTCTGCCATGCACTGTCAACTGTGGGACCTTTTATATAGACAGGTGTGTGCCTTTCCAAATCATTTCCAATCAATTGAATTTACCACAGGTGGACTCCAAGTTATAGAAACGGGATGCAACTGAGCTCAATTTCGAGTCTCATGGAAAAGAGTCTAAATACTTATGCAAATAAGGTATTTCTGTTTTTTTATTTTTAATACATTTGTGAAAATGTCTAAACCTGTTTTCACTTTGTCATTGTGGGCTATTGTGTGTAGATTGCTGAGTTTTTGTATCCATTTTAAAAGGCTGTAACGTAACAAAAGGTGGAAAAAGTCAAGGGGTCTGAATACAGTCTGAAGGCACTGTATATTATACTGTGAGTGGGGCCTTAAATATGAGAGCAAACTGGATTTCACACAGTTAACCCCCCAGCCTGCTCGTGCAACCCTCTTCACCCACCGAGAGAGTGGATCCAGTTGTTATATACAGTGCAGTGAAAAAGTATTTGCCCCTTACTGATTTTCTCTATTTTTGCATATTGTTGATACTGAATCTTGAACCTTCATGTAATATTAGGTTTTTGTTGAAGATCTGATAACGTTCAGTATAAAAAATATGCTAAAGTAGCGAAAATTAGAAAGTAGCTCCAATGCTTTTAGAATAGACTCTGGCAAAGTTTTAGGGATGGGAGCTAACCATAGCACCTCCACAGGATCCATCCTACTCTACATCACTCCCTATTAGTCATGCTCTCCACCTTCATGGTTGCAAGATTGGACTGCTTACAAAGGGCTGCACCAGAATGTGCCTTTCCTTAGAACATTGCTTTTGGAGCATTTAAGCTCTTCTGTAGGTTATTTGCACTGAAAGTGGACTGTACACAGTGCGGGTAGCTGAACTGTATCTGAGGGATGTGCTGTCTCCTGTTTTCAGGTCTGGAGCTCGACAAGGATGCCAGTCGTCTGGGTGATAAAGACTGTCCGAAAGACTCACTAGGTGACATGACATTTTGCTCAGCGAGGCGCTCTACTCTTCACTGGAATTCCTTGACTTTTACTACCACTAGTTAGTTACTGGCATTAGAGCTTCTTTCGCCTTTACTGCCGTTGGTGCTTTTGCTATTACTGCTATGGGACCTCCACAACTAGATTTAGTGTTGAAACCAAATCAAATGAGGGTTTTTACGAGCATTTCTGTAACACTACAGTAGCTACTACCACCACTGTACTTCTACCACCTTGTAGCCGCCTAATGCCTCTGCCTGGTGTTACCTCAACCACTTCTTCTGTTGTGATGTTTTCTCCCGCTAACGTTTGTTCCAGCCGAGCACTAACACGCCTGATTTAAACTGCTCTCCTCTTCCAATCTAGCGTTTCCCAGCAGTTCAGAACATTATTGAAGTCAAAATGTGTGTCATGGTATTTAAAGGTTCACTATGCAGAAATCGCTCCGCCACTTCCTGGTTGCTAAAGTTCTAATACTTTGACTAATTTCAGTTTGTGAGAAAACAAGCAAGTGGAGAGAATCATTGTACCAATGCTAAACTGCTGGGAAATGTATATTCCATAACCAAAAACATTGTACACTGAAGAAAAATGTGAAGTCTTGGTCCCATGTTTCATGAGCTGAAATAAAAGATCCCAGAAATGTTCCATACGCACAAAAAGTTTATTTCTCTCAAATTTTGTGCAAAGATGTGTTTACATCCATGTTAGTGAGCATTTCTCATTTGCCAAGATAATCCATCCACCTGATAGGTGTGGCATATCAAGAAGCTGATTAAACAGCATGATCATTACACAGGTGCACCTTGTGATGGGGTCAATAAAATGGCACTACAATGCCACAGATGTCTCAAGTTTTGAGGGACCATGCAATTGGCATGCTAACTTCAGGAATGTATACCAGAGAATAGAATGTTAATTTCTCTACCATAAGCCGCCTCCAACGTCGTCTTAGAGAATTTGGTAATACGTCCAACCAGCCTCACAACCGCAGACCATTTGTATGGCGTTGTGTGGGCAAGCGGTTTGCTGATATCAACGTTGTGAACAGAGTGCCCCATGGTGGCAGTGGGGTTATGGTATGGGCAGGCATAAGCTACGGACAACCAACACCAAAGCATTTTATCAATGGCCATTTGAATGCACTGAGTGACCATTACGAGACCCTGAGGCCCATTGTTGTGCCATTCATCCTCCACCATCACCTCATGTTTCAGCATGATAACGCAAAGCCCCATGTCTGTTCACAATTCCTGGAAGCTGAAAATGTCCCAGTTCTTTCATGGCTTGCATACTCACCAGACATGTATGGGATGCTCTGGACCGACGTGTACGACCGCGTGTTCCAGTTCCCGGCAATATCCAGCGACTTCACGCAACCATTGAAGAGGAATGGGAGAACATTCCACAGGCCACATTCGACCGCCTGATTAACTCTATGCGAAGGAGATGTGTCGCACTGCATGAGGCAAATGGGGGTCACACCAGATACCGACTGGTTTTCTGATCCACGCCTCTGCCTTTTTTTGTGTCTGTGAAATCTATAGATTAGGACCTAATAATAATTTTTTTTCAGTTGATTTCCTTATATGAAATGTAACTCAGTAAAATGTTTGAAATTGTTGAATGTTGCGTTTTATATTTTTGTTGACTATTTTCAGCCATTTGAAGCTGGTGTGCAAAACGAAACGTAAGAATGGGATGCATAGAAATAGAGCACATAGAACAGATCTACCCCCAAAAAGTTACATATTGCGGCTTTAATAGTAGTGTGTGTTTTCTTTAGCAGCGGACCAGGGTTCACTCTGCTCCATGTTGGATGTGGAGCAGGCCCAGCAGGCCATGGAGCTCTCCCGTGAGCTGAGTCGAAGGGTGGCTGCGTCGGAGGCTGCCGCTCTGGAGGCAGGGTAGGTGTACTGCGCCTTTGGGTGGGGGGCAGGCAGTTAAAGGAGCTTGACTTAGTAGAGAAGGGGATTTAGTTATTGAAGGTCTTACATATGTGTATGTTTAACACTACTTACTGACTGAATGCACTGAGAATAGCATGAATCCCGAAATATTGTTCATCCTCCTCTAAAGGAATAACTTTTATGATCAAAAGATTCCGATTAAAGCCCCAGTGTAGTCAAAAATGTGATTTATCCCTCTCTCTCTCTGTGTGTGTGTGTTTAAAAAACAATCACATTGTGGTTGGAGTAATACTGTGAAAAATCTGATAATGCCTTTCTAGTGTAAGAGCTTTTTGAAAGACTGCCTAAAATTTCAGCCTGTTTTGGTCGGATGGAGTTTTGGCCTGCCTGGTGTCAACACAAATTAGTTAATAGACCAATAAGAAAGAGTTCCAAACCMCTCTGCCAATAACAGCTCGTTTTCAGTTTTCTCCACCCCACTCAGACCTCTCCCAGACAGTCCTAGCAGTCCTTCCTTGACAAATTGCTCTTTGCTAAGAAGCTATTTTTGWRTATTTTTGACTATTTTAATTGAAAACAATCACAGTAAGGTGCTTAATTGTTTACCAGAACATTTTATTTGGAGATAAAAACATCTGCATAGGACCTTTTAAAATGAACTAATAACTATAACCATTTTCATAAATGACCTTAAAGACAGAACATAACGAAGAGGTCCTGTCACGCCCTGACCATAGTTTGCGTTGTTTGTTTCTATGTTTTGTGTGGTCAGGGTGTGATATGAGTGGGCATTCTATGTTGTATGTCTAGTTTGTCTGTTTCTATGTGTTTGGCCTGATATGGTTCTCAATCAGAGGCAGGTGTTCCTCGTTGTCTCTGATTGGGAACCATATTCAGGTAGCCTGTTTTGTATTGTGGGTTGTGGGTTATTGTTCCTGTTTTATGTGTTCTTGTGTTCACGTTACGGGACTGTTTCGTCGTCGTTTGTTTTGTTGTGTTTTTGTTTTGTTCAAGTATTCTATTAAAATGAATACTCACCACGCTGCATCTTGGTCCTCCTCTCTTTCGCCCGACGAAGATCGTGACAGGTCCATTTCTATTTCTATAGACTGCTCTATAGTCTCGCAAAACTTTAAAGAAGCCTGTCTCTCTCTATCTCTATATAGGGATGGCTCTCCTGCTCTGCTCACTGGCAAAGTCATCCAACTGGAAGAGATCCTCAGACAGCTTCAGTTCGACCTACGAAAGGTATAGTCAACTCCCCGAAGCACATCGGTAACGTGTCCAGTGAATCACTTTAGCATGTATAACAACAATAACATGGTAATTTAGCTAATTACTTTTATCCAAAGGGATGCGCGGCGAACGCATGAATCAGTATACTACTACGATATACTAAAATGGTCTGTGCAATTAGCTGTTGTTTTAAAAATGTACGCTTCTCTGTCGGTGTATGTTGTGAATCATACAACCCCAGCGAAACCAGTCGTCATGGTCAAGTGGAATACTGATTGTAAAAGGACGTTTTGTCAGTCTTTTCAGCATCCAGAAAGATATGTCTTTATCTGACCAGATAAACAGCAAGAACACGATTGCTTGCCCATGATGTGGTGACGTCGTCGTATAACATACATCTTTACCTGGCTATAACAGAGACCAGTTGCTTGTCATCTGGTTATATTTTGTATTCTCATTCAGAAAAGCAGTGTACAACCGGACAATTGTGTCACAATGAAGCCAAATGTTGTCTACTGTGCCAGATGGTGATCATATGTATATATGTATACGCCAGGTTGCGTAATAACCGGAGTGTGTGTGTGTTCCCTCTCCACAGGAGCAAGAGGACAAGGCCATGTTGCAGGAGCAGGTCCAGCACTTGCGTCAGGACAACATGCGTCTGCACGAGGAGAGCCAAACGGCAGCCGCCCAGCTCAGGAGGTTCAGCGAGTGGTTCCTACACTCGGTCGACAACAAGAAGCCCTGAGCGACGACAACAAAAAACACTGACACACACTGCAACATGGCCGTTAAGTCCACATTACCTGAGCCGGTGGCATGTCGAGAGCGGCGATGGCTACGGTGATTCAAAGTGAATAGCCATCGCATGAGTGCGAGTTAGCGTGCTAATGCTAGTAGCATTGTTTTGAAATCAAAACCACAACATGAATTAGTGTAAATATACCAAGGGGCCGAGGGAGGGTAAAGGGATACATTTATAGAAGGTTAAGATAAAGGGGAGGAAGGGAAGAATGCTGCAGATCTCATGTTTTTGGCTATTTGGTTATAGGAAGGAACATGTGAATTTCAACAAAAAAAAAAATGAATGTAACTTATGTGAAATCTATATTCTTTTGCCGAATAAGGCAAGTGTAAACTTATCGGTTCCCTCAGTAAACAAGTTCACTCAACTTTACCTTGACTTTTAATGCATTATATAACAACCAGGAAATAACTAAGGTGTTACAAGGTTCTTGTATAAGTTTTGTAAATACTCCACTTTTGAAAAAAAATAATGAAATTGTCCTAGCAATAAATATGGTGATAGTCACAAAACTGTTATTAATGGTTAGCACTGATTGTGGTGTTGTCGAAATTGCYGTTGTATCGGATTACTTGGAAGTGTTTATTTTGCAGGAACAAAAACGTGCCTGACTTTAACCAGTGGTGTATGGATACTGTAGTCTTTTCTGTTGTTGTAGTCCCTTTTCCAACCCCACGCATTGTCTACCATGATGTTATTACCTTTTTCTTTTTGCCACAGAGAAAAGTATTCTTATGCAGTCGATCCTGAACACTTGCAGGTACATAAGGTACCACCAAGTGTACGAATGATGTATTTCCAATGCCAAAGTGTGTTTGATGGTCTTTGTACAGTACTTTAGAGAAAGTGTCTTGTATTTAACACTCTTATTTAAATTTACCCTCCAAATTGTTTATTTTAATATTGAGTATTTTGATCCTTTCTGCACTAAAAAAGATGAATGGCTCCTTATTGGCAATGAGAGATGAGATATAAATACTATATACATATAAAGGGTTATTTCTGGGAAGTCCAACGTTTGGATGCTGCTAGAACACAGCCTGTTGATTTGTATGCCTTTCTTTCTTTGTAAGATGTTTTGTTAAAGATGGGACAAAAGGTTTGCTTTTTTAATAAATGTAGGATGTTGGAAAAACAAAATGGACTCAACAGTGACAACGTTTGTGAGTATTAAGGTGTTTTTTTGTAAAGTTCCGTGCTGTTTTGCAGACAAATTATGTCTTAAACAGATATCGTATGTCCCTGATGAACTTGTTAGTTGACATTCTTGATAAAAAATAATAATCAGTGCTACACACTGTTTGGTAAGTGGCATGCAGTCGTTTAGAGTATTGAATTATGGGTAACACTTGTACAATCATATCTTCGGCACAATTGGGAATCCGCATAGTGCCTTTTTTATAGGTCAGGCCATTATTCAAAACAGCTCCTCTCTAAAGGATCTAGCAAAAGTGGTGCCTGGCTGGCTGGAAACGGGTGTTCTGGAGTGTAGCACACTATCATCAAATCTTGTTAGACCCAGATGGGCCGGCAGTGTTCACAAGCATCACCTAGATGAACCTTTTGAATTATTCATGGCTTGGAAGAAATATCATTATAATACTTTCAGATATGGATCCTGGACCCATGTTAAACAAATAAAAAAWATATATTTGCCCCAAAATGATGGTACTGTAAAGTATTTGGCTCAGAGGTGATGGGCTACCAGCTGTTATGGCAAGGTGGCACAAGTGAAATTTTGCTCTGAGTGCAAATAGCTGTCAACCTTGTGTCTTGAACTGGAGAATTCACACGATAGTAATCGGACTATAATTGTGTTTATTCCTTTTCGGTTAGACTTAACATATTGGAAAGTCTTGTGTGTTGAGAAATCAGAGCATAGTATTTTCCTAAAACCCCACACAACCAAACTAGTCTCTTATGAAAACAAGGCCTAGATTTGGTTGACACCAGTTTTACCTCTTAAGGATCTCTACAGATCAGTGTCCCACCCTCGTGACCGTTGAGCTAATGTGCGCTAGTGCGATTAGCATGAGGTTGTAAGTAACAAGAACATTTCCCAGGACATATACGTATCGGATATTGCCAGAAAGCTTACATTATTAATCTACCTGCACTGTCCAATTTACAGTAGCTACTACAGTGAAAGAATACCATGCTATTGTTTGAAAAATTATTAATAAACCAATTAGGCACATTTGGGCAGTCTTGATACAACATTTTGAACAGTTCTTTGGACCAGTCTAAAACTTTGCACATACACTGCTGCCATCTAGTGGCCAAAATCTAAATTGRGCCTGGGCTGGAATAATAAATTATGGCCTTTCTCTTGCATTTCKAAMATGCTGGTACAAAAAACTATATTATTTTGTATTATCTTTTACCAGATCTATGTTATATTCTSCTACATTAATTTCACATTTCCACGCTTCAGGTCCTGAGCAGTTAGATTTGGTTATGTCATTTTAGGCTATTTTTTTTTTTTTTAAAGGGTGGATCCCTATCATGTCCAACTAAGAAGGCAACATACTCTCATTGTGTCCAACAGATGAGCCATTATGTATGGCAGATCGAGAACATTCCCATCCCTTAGGGACAATAGCCTGTGGTATGGTYGGGAAGTCTGTACAGATATCAGCCCAGCCTGTCTACAACAGTAGGCCTATGTCCCAGATGCCTCTCCTACAGCCCCCAGCCACCCAATTTAGGTCCCATTACCTCACCTCTATCCACATCAAATCAAACTTGATTTGCCACGTGCTGAATACAAGTGTAGACTTTACTGTGAAATGCTTACTTACAAGCCCTTAACCAACAGTGCAGTTCAAGAAAAAGAAAATATTTACTAAGTAGGCTAAAATAAAAAGTAACAATAAGAATACGAATAACGAGGCTATATACAGGGGGCACCGGTACCGAGTCAGTGTGCAGGGGTACAGGCTAGTTGAGGTAATCTGTACATGTAGGTGGGGGCGAAGTGACTATGCATAGGTAACAAACAAACAGCGAGTAGCAGCAGTGTACAAGGGGGGGAGGTCAATGTAAATTGTCCGGTGACAATTTTCATGAATTGTTCAGCAGTCCAGTGGCTTGAGGGTAGAAGCTGCTGAGTAGCCTTTTGGTCCTAGACTTGGCGCTCCGGTACCGCTTGCCGTGCGGTGGCAGAGAAAACAGTCTATAACTTGGGTGACTGGAGTCTCTGACAATTTTATGGGCTTTCCTCTGACACAACCTATTATTTAGGTCATGGATGGCAGGTAGCTTGGCCCCAGTGATGTACTGGGCCATTCGCACTACCCTCTGTAGCGCCTTACAGTCAGATGCCAAGCAGTTGCCATACCAGGCAGTGATGCAACCGGTCAGGATACTCTCGATGGTGCAGCTGTAGAACCTTTTGAGGATCTGGGGACCAATGACAAATCTTTTCAGTCTCCTGAGGGGGAAAAGGTTTTGGCGTGCCCTCTTCACGACTGTCTTGGTATGTTTGGACCATGATAGTTCGTTGGTGATGCGGACACCAAGGAACTTGAAACTCTCAACCCGCTCCACTACAGCCCCGTCAATGTTAATGGGGGCCTGTTCGGCCCGCCTTTTCCTGTAGTCCATGATCAGCTCCTTTGCCTTGCTCACATTGAGGGGGAGGTTGTTGTCCTGGCACCAGACTGCCAGTTCTCTGACTGATTGTTGATCTGTTTGAAAATGTTGTTCACATCGGCTGCCGAGAGCGGTATCACACAGTCATCCAGAACAGCTGGTGCTCTTGTGCATGCTTCAGTGTTGCTTGCCTCGAAGCGAGCATAAAATGCGTTTAGCTCATCTGGTAGGCTCGCGTCACTGGGCAGCTCGTGTCTGGGTTTCCCTTTGTAGTCCGTAATAGTTTTCAAGCCCTGCCACATCCGACGAGCATCAGAGCCGGTGTAGTAGGATTCAATCTTAATCCTGTATTGACGCTTTGTTGTTTGATGGTTCGTCTGAGGACATAGCGGGATTTCTTATAAGCGTCCGGATTAGTGTCCCGCTCTAGCCTTTAGCTTGATGCGGATGTTGTCTGTAATCCATGACTTCTGGTTGGGATATGTACGTACGTGTACTGTGGGGACGAGGTCATCGATGCACTTATTGATGAAGCCGATGACTGAGGTATTCCTCAATGCCATTGGATGAATCCCGGAACATATTCCAGTCTGTGCTAGCAAAATGCATCCATGTCATCTGACCACTTCCGTATTGAGCGAGTCACTGGTACTTCCTGATTTAGTTTTTGCTTGTAAGCAGGAATCAGGAGGATAGAATTATGGTCAGATTTGCCAAATGGAGGGCGGAGGAGAGCTTTGTATGCATCTCTGTGTGTGGAGTAAAGGTGGTCTAGGATTTTTTTCCCCATGGTTGCACATGTGACATGCTGGTAAAAATGTGGTAAAACTGATTTAAGTTTGCCTGCATTAAAGTCCCCGGCCACTAGGAGCGCCGATTCTAGGTGAGCATTTTCGTCTTTGCTTATGGCCTTATAGAGTAGGTTGAGAGCGGTCTTAGTGCCAACTTCGCTTTGTGGTGGTAAATAGACGGCTACGAATAATACAGATGAGAACTCTCTTGGTAGATAGTGTGGTCAACAGCTTATCATAAGGTACGCTACCTCAGGCGAGCAAWACCTCGAGACTTCTTTAATATTAGACATCGCGCACCAGCTGTTATTGACAAAAAGACACACACCCCCACCCCCTCGTCTTACCAGAGGTAGTGTCTCTGTTCTGCCGGTGCATTGAAAATCCCGCCAGCTCTATATTGTCAGTTTCTTCATTCAGCCACGTCTCGGTGAAACATAAGATGCTACAGTTTTTAATGTCCCGTTGGTAGGATAATCTTAACAGTAGGTCATCAATTTTATTTTCCAATGATTGCAGGAGAATGGGAGTTTGCTCACTCGCCTCTGGATTATCAGAAGGATCCCTGATCTGCGTCCTCTTTTCCGGCGTCTTTTCTTCACGCAGAAGGCGTGGATCTGGGCCTGTTCCAGTGAAAGCAGGATATCCTTCTCGTCGGATTCATTAAAGGAAAAAGTTTATTCCAGTCCGCGTTGAGTAATCGCTTTTCTGATGTCCAGAAGTTTTTTTCGATCCTAAGAGACAGTAACATCAACATTATGTACACAATAAGTAAAATAATAAGTTACACAAAAACAATAACAAAATTGCACAATTGGTTGGTAAAATGTAAAACATCAGCCATGTTCTTTGGTGCCATCTTCTCTGTCATATGGTTTGACCACAGATGTAAAAAGTGGAGGAACCGAGAGAGACACACACCCACTCACACATGCAATTGGGAGCAGACACACACGCATGCACGTCGTTGAAGTCCAGGAGGAGTAGCAAGGTTTGGTTGGAGATGAAAAAGACAGTTAAAAAAATGAGGGCCCGAGAGAAACAGAAAGGCCAGGAGGAGCGACGTTGAGGAGAAGAGCGATCAAACAGGAGAGGCATCCTGCAAGGAGGGGAAGACAAATGGGCCAGTGAAATAGTTCAAAGTGAGCTTTTTTTWAAAGATGAACGGAAGAAAAAAGGGAAAGTTAGATGGATGGAGTGCTGAATATTGAATGGAGCTCCATTGTCACCCCCTTTACTCTAGCTCATGTTTCACCTTCCATTTCAAAACCCCAGCGTTCTCCTCAGTGGAGCCGATCAGAGTATTTTAGAGCACTTTGGTGGTTYCGTGGTGAAACGTATAGAGCGCCTGCCGCATGACAAAGTGCTTTTAGGATGAGAGCCCCGACCCGAGAAGTGTAACACGGAATGAGAAGATGCTGTGTCCCACCCTTCCCAATGACCCCYTGTTTTGAACCAAGAGTTGACTTAATGGAACAACAATTTACAAAGATGCTTGCGAAAGCACCAGGCACGCTAAATCCCGAACAGAAGCGTTCAACCCGAAGGGAAAAAGAAAGCTATGCAATGTTGTCAGTGCCGGAGTTTGTCATGGAGAGGGATCTATAATTCATAGGTCCGATGACCTGATTTCATGAAGAAAAAAATGCTGCGAGAGAGGGAAAAAAGATCAATGCATTGGTATTTTTCACTGTGTCCTACACACACACAATGGAAAGCAGGAAGTGTAGAGAAAGATCAGAGACCTCTATGGCTCGGGGTCAAGCTGCAAATTGTGCAATGGTTTCAGCTGTGGTGCCGCAAAGGTTTGGACTTTCTTGTATTCTCAGCAGTGAGCCTTAGGTCAAAATGAGAACATTTTTCTAATAATAATCATGGGAATGCAATGGTAATTTGGAGTATATTGCTGTGTATGTGACCGACCGTGTATCGAAGCTTAATCTAAGCATCATTAGGGCTCCATCAACTTTGCTTTTCACTGCGCAGTCCTTTCAAATAAGTTGGAACATTGTTTCTCCCCCGAACTAATCAAGGGCTTGATGATAAATTGAGTGGTTGGAACAGTTCAAATGGGATAAAACAGAATAAGTTAAATGTGCAACCTTTCGGGTACACAAGGACCAGGAGGGGGGGGGGGGGCAGCCAGACACATGAAAAGGTTCATGCAAAGTCACATCTCCCGGCGGTCCTACAGGGAGAATTCAGCAGCTCTACTACCAAGGTTAGCCATGTTGACAGTTTGGTCCGGTGCCCTGAATGAAAAATTCCCGAAGCTATCTGTCAGTAGAGTTGTGAATTGAGACGACAATATTATGCTAGCCTGCTGAGCTAAAGCTAGCCAATGAAAATCTTCAGGTCTTACGAAGGTTACTTATCACATGAGCATGGTTCACCGAACAACCTCCACTATACTCACTCTTTGCCAATGTTACAAAGGTGACAAAAATGTGTCCAGTGGACTAAGTGTGACATTCCCGAAGCTATCTGTCTGTAGAAATGAGGAATAGTTCTCGCTTAATCTTTGCTATTGCTTATGTAGGAAAGAGTAGCAGCAGGTTCTTCCGTAAGTAGTTCATTTACTCCTCCCTTTTCAAATGAAGGACATTTTGGGTGAACATAACAGCCAAGGGGACTTTAAAATAATAATCTTTCAAATGAATTATTTACACATAAAGCTGTAGAAGTTAAAATCTACAGTGCAACGTGTATGTTTATCAGAAGAAACCAAAGTGAGCTAAAGGTCACCATTCGTTTCACTTCAGTATGGCCCCATGTACTTTTTATCAATTATATATGTAAATTGAGCAATCAATAAACCGTTGTAATAACCAGTAATTAAGTGTTAGATAGTAACCGTAGTATTAGTGGTTGGTGAACAGTACAGTATGTGTGCGTGTGGTGACTAGTAAGCGTGCGTGAGGATGTATCGGTGTGCATGTAAGGATGATTTACATCCTAAAAAAACGATTTCAGGAAAGTTCACAGGAAGGTCAGTGAAAATGAGCCACATCAATTAGTAAAGGATTTCCATTTTGTTTCAGATTTTTGGCCCTGGATTTCATAATTACAAAATTATTTCAGGCAAAAAATATATAATTTGTTTATTGGAACATATAGGCCTATAGAGCTTTTAGTTACAGAAAGATACATACAGGAGTCCATAAGCGCAGATGAAGGATATCAAGGATCTGGAAAGATTCTGGATGGAGGTGTAATATCCCTCCCAATGTGTTCTCCAATCTCATAAAACATTTTAGAAAACGGCTCAGTGTTAGGAGGGTGCTGCGGTATTGATAATAGTGGGTACAGTCAGTTCTCTGAGCAATTGTATTAGTATATAATAATATACTTTAACATTTTTAGCTCAGTATTTGTATAACTTATTTTTTACAGTCTTTTTTTGCTCATCTTTTATCAAGGGAGCCAATAATTCCGGACCCCACTGTATATGTAAGAGGTTACACAGGACCTTTGTGTCTGACCTTTCAGTACATTAAATGCAGACTCAGTGTAATGACGTACAGTAGATGCAGTAAGTAAACAGCACAGAGGGTAAATRTCCACAACAATTAAGAACGTTGAAGCGCGAGGCTCGACTTCTCCGCTGTTCTGAACAGAGTGACCCGAACCCGTGCACATGCGCAGATACTGTGTGACTGTGTTAGAGCGAAGTCTTGCGTCTTGCTCATCTCAATATCTGCGGTGCCGCTCGTGGCAATGTCACTTCGCTGAGTCTACATTTAAGTAAGCATTTCATAATAAAATACAATACAACTGTTATTGTAAAATGGAAATGTGTCTTTGCTGTATTATGTTTGTTTTTTTACCAACCCCTTCGGACATGGGAACATACACTTACATGAGAGCCTAGAAGCAGCACAGGGTCAACACAGGGTCAGCTGAAGAGGAGCACCCTGGAGCAGTTTATGGATTAAGTGCCTTACTCAATGGCATAGCGGCAGTAGGTGGCACCTCACTCCCGCCAGATTGTTCCCCGTCTACCCTTTGTTTACTGGCCTGAGGCTACTGCCTTCATAAAAACGAAATACATTTTGGTCCCACTTTAAACAAAGTATCATTTATAAAGGCTTCTTAAGCACTACAACAATGCTTCACAAATCTCCTATAAGCCTGTCATACTCTATAAATTGTGAATAAAGGGTACATAACAATTCCCACAGTATGGTGAATTGCCGAATCTAACATTCTACAGCATTCATAGGGTATGACATACGCTTATAGATGATTTGTGAAGCATTTGTGTCGTGCTTATGAAGCCGTTATCTTTATGCATGCTATATAAAGCCTTTATAAATTATACTTTGTTTAAAGTGGGACCAAAATGTGTTTATTTTTTTATGAGGCAGTAGCCTCAGGCAGGCCTGTAAACAAAGGGTTGCCGGTTAAAATTCCAGGGCTGACGGGGAACAATCTGGCGGGAGTGAGGTGCCATAGAAAGTCTTTATAAGTTGAAGTCCATTTAAAGTGGCACCCACATTGTCAATAAAGTGTTTAAAGTCGCTAATAGACTTCTGTTATGAGCTTTACATGCATGTGATAACGACTTGAACGCAAGCATCAACTAGATCGGCTCTGAGTCGTTGTACTTTGACTTTCCCACATCACCATAGAAACTCAGCATTCCTTTTATAATCGGCACTAGAACACATAAAAAGAATATGGCTTCTACTGTGGCGTCGATGCATTGAAACCGGTCAGCGTCTCTCACAACCACAATACCGGTCCACACATGGCGACAATCCAATCAAGACAGCCACAGGTCCAGATGTCATTGTCTCTGTGTACAGTGCATCTCCCCTCTGATCTCCAAGAGATCCTACAGGCACATATTTATATCTATTGTTCTGCATAGGTTATCTAAGCATAGGTCTTCACCTGTTCAATTGTCATTTAAATGAATGACAATTGATTATTTAACAACGTTTATGCCCTTAGTAGTTTAGTACAGCTGCCACACTGGTATATACCTCCTGGGAGTCCTGCCCATCACTGGCAGCTAAAATCAAATCAAARGCTGTGTGTGTTACTCGACACTCTCTCTCCCCCTCCACTGATGATAGTGGTATGCACACATTAGAGAATCTAGTGTCCTGCCTAGCATACCTTTGCTCCGTGGTGCACCTTGGAATAAACCCTGACAGATCTTCTTTTTATAAATAATTGTGATCAAACGTGGGCTTACAAATGACGTTTAGTAATTCATTTAACATGTGAAAAATTAAGAAACAGTACAAATCTGAGCAGCATGACACCTCTGGGTGTGCTGCAATTCCGCATCAGCCAGTGGGTTTTGTAATCGACACCATTTATGTGTGATGGAGAGTGGATGTCTTTGTCTCCTCTGGACTGGAGAAATAGAAGGCTTATAATAAAGCCCCGTGGAGATACCGCCTGTTCCATCTGTTTTTTTCTTGAGGAAAACATCTGGGCCCGAATTCACGTAATACTTCTTAAGAAAAAACGCAAGAAGCGTCTGGTCTCTGCTTTTCTCTAGCATCTGTATCCAGAGTTTTTCCTTAGTTTGCATTATTAAGGCAGAAGATAAGGAGATTACTTTTTCCACATTTTGTTGTGTTCCAGCCTGAATTTAAAATATTTTAGATTTTAGATAGACATAATTCCACTGTCCAAGTGGAATTATGTTTTTCAATTTTTTTACAAATTCATAAAAAATGCTGAAAAAAGCTGAAATGCTGTTATGGCAAGCCTAAATAAGTTCAGGAGTAAACATTTTCTTAACAAGTCACAAAATATGTTGCATGGACTCTGTGTAGACCAGGGAGGTTTTCCAATGCCTTGCAAAGAAGGGAACCTATTGGTACATGGGTACAGAAAAATCAGACATTGAATATCCCTTTGAGCATGGTGAAGTTATTAATTACTCTTTGGATGGTGTATCAACTTAAAGTGAAATAAAGGTTAAATACAATTACAATAAAAAATCAATATACCCAGTCAATACAAAGATACAGGCGTCCTTCCTAACTCAGTTGCCGGAGAGGAAGGAAACCTCTCAGGGATTTCACCATGAGGCCATGGGTGACTTTAAAACAGTTATGGAGTTTAATGGCTGTAATAGGAAAAAAACTGAGGATGGGTCAACAATATTGCAGTTACTCTACAATACTAACCTAATTGACAGAGTGAAAAGAAGGAGGCTTGTAAAGAATACAATTTTGGCAAAGTGTTATGTTTGTGGCAAATGCAATACAATTACTGAGTGCCAATTTCCATATTTCKAAGCATAGTGGTGGCTGCATCATGTATGCTTGTAATCGTTAAGGACTGGGGAATTTTTTGGGATAAAAATTTAATGGAATGGATGTCACGTTCTGACCTTT
Organism: Salvelinus sp. IW2-2015; assembly: GCF_002910315.2. Taxonomy (NCBI): domain Eukaryota; kingdom Metazoa; phylum Chordata; class Actinopteri; order Salmoniformes; family Salmonidae; genus Salvelinus; species Salvelinus sp. IW2-2015. The sequence goes on along the minus strand of NW_019942587.1, from coordinate 303,638 downwards.
ATTTCCTTTGTTTTGTCTTTATTTAGTATGGTCAGGGCGTGAGTTGGGGTGGGCAGTCTATGTTTGTATTTCTATGTTTTCCTATTTCTGTGTTTGGCCTGATATGGTTCTCAATCAGAGGCAGGTGTTTTGTGTTGTCTCTGATTGGGAACCATATTTAGGTAGCCTGTTTTGTGTTGGGTTTTGTGGGTGGTTGTCTTCAGTCTTTGTGTGTCTGCACCAGATAGAACTGTTTCGGTTTTCACGTTTGTTTGTTTTGTATTTTGGAAGTGTTCAGTTTATTGTCTTTTATTAAACATGATGAACACTAATCACGCTGCGCTTTGGTCCTCTCCTTCTTCCACAGAAGAAAACCGTTACAATGGAGCTAAGCACAGGCATAATCCTAGAAGAAACCTGGTTCATTCTGCTTTCCTCCAGACACTGGGAGATGAATTCACCTTTCAGCAGAACAATAATGTAAATCACAAGGCCAAATCTTCACTGGAGTTGTTTACAAAGAAGACAGTGAATGTTCCTGAGTGGCCGAGTTACGGTTTTGAATTAAATCTGCTTGAAAATCTATGGAAAGATCTGAAATTGGTTGTCTAGCAATAATCAACAAAAAATTGGACAGAGCTTGAAAAGAATAATGGGCAAATGTTGCACAATCCAGCTCTTAGAGACTTACCCAGAAAGACTCACACCTGTAATCGCTGCCAAAAGTGCATCTACAAAGTATTTGACTCAGGGGTGTGAATTCAAATGTAAATMAGCTATTTCTGTATTTCATTTTCAATAAATTAGAAAAAAATTCTAAAAACATGTTTTCAGTTTATCATTATGGGATATTGTGAGAGAGAAAAAATATTTCATCCATTTTGAATTCAGGCTGTAACACAATAAAATGTGGAATGCAGTGTATGTGACAGTGCCATTCTGTTGCCCCGTATGTTGATTAAATCTGTTTAGTTTTAGCTTTTGCATAGTTGATATTTCATTGCCTAAATTTTCACAAAATGGCACGGTGGGATTTGACCTCACAACCCCGAAGAGACTAGAGCAGTGCTATTCAAAGCCGAGGGTTGCAATCTCACTAAACTACAGTGAAGTAAAAAAAWWAAAWAATTAATAGTACAGATTATTGTATGGGACAATATACAAACTTTTTCAGAAAGATAACTTCATTTTTTCTGTAAATGTATTTATTGGTTTATTTTTCAAACTTGACAGATTTCACAGTTGTATCATTAGATTTGGAGTGGAGTGGGGTCGTGAGACATTCTTGGGGGAAAAAAATTGGGTCTCCAGAAATTCTGTTGGAAAAAATGTGGTCCCCTCTGAAAAGGTTTGAATACCAAACCCACATGAAAAATAATAAGTTTATTAAAGAATACTATAGTAAACTGTAGTGTACTGTACTGTAGAATACTATACTCCACACTGTAGTATCCCTTGATCATGTTTAGTAATTACTATTTAATTTTGTAGTAAACTATAGAACACTATACTACAAACTGTAGTATCCCTCAATCATGTAGTGCTTACTTTAGAATTTTCTAGTATACTGTAGAATATTTTACTCCACCCTGTAGTATTCCTTGATTGTGTAGTGCTGACTATAGATATTTTTTTGGTTCCCAAACTTTTTATAGTTCCGTACACCTTCAAACATTCAACCTCCAGCTGCGTACCAGGGTCAGCGCACTCTCAAATGTTGTTTTTTGCCATCATTGTAAGCCTGCCACACACACACTATACGATACATTTATTAAACATAAGGAGTTTTTGTCACAACCCGGCTCGTGGGAAGTGAGAAAGAGCTCTTATAGGACCAGGGCACAAATAATAATCAATAATTTTGCTCTTTATTTAGCCATCTTACATATAAAACCTTATTTGTTCATCAAAATTGGTGAATAACTCACCACAGGTTAATGAGAAGGGTGTGCTTGAAAGGATGCATCTAACTCTGCAATGTTGGGTTGTATTGGAGAGAGTCTCAGTCTTAAGTKATTCATCACAGAGTCTGTGCCTGTATTTAGTTTTCATGCTAGTGAGGGCAGAGAATCTACTCTCACATAGGTACGTGGTTGCAAAGGGCATCAGTGTCTTAACACCGCGATTTGCCAAGGCAAGAAACTCTGAGCACAGCCCTATCCAGAAATCTGTCAGTGGCTTCTGATTAAATTAKATTTTCACAGAATTGCTTGTTGCAATTTCGATGAGGCTCTCTTGTTCAGATATCGGTAAGTGGACTGGAGGCAGGGCATGAAAGGGAAAACAAATCCAATTGTTTGTGTCGTCAGTTTTGGGAAAGTGCCTGCGTAGTTGCGCACCCAGCTCACTCAGGTGCTTCGCTATATCACATTTGACATTGTCCATAAGCTTGAGTTCATTTGCACCCCAATAAAATCATACAATGATGGAAATACCTGTGTGTTGTCCTTGTTAATGCAGACAGAAAAGAGCTCCAACTTCTTAATCATAGCCTCAATTTTGTCCCGCGGAGAGTCCCTGTAATCCTAGATCCCTGTAATCCTAGAATCAGATCATTCAGGCAAGGAAAAACATCACCCAGATCGGCCAGTCGTGTGAGAAACTTGTCATCATGCAAGCGGTCCGACAAGTGAAAATMATGTTTAGTAAAGAAAACTTTAAGCTCGTCTCTCAATTTTTWWAAAAACGTGTCAATACTTTGCCCCTTGATAATAACAAGCTTTACATGGTCGCTGCCCATATCTTTGCATAGTGCAGAAAATATATACGAGAGTTCAGGGGCCTTGCTTTAACAAAGTTAAACATTTTCACTGTAATGTCCAAAACGTATTTCAGGCTGTCAGGCATTCCCTTGGCAGCAAGAGCCTCTTGGTGGATGCTGCAGTGTACCCAAGTGGCGTCGAGAGCAACTGCTTGCATACGCGTTACCACTCCACTATGTCTCCCTGTCATGGCTTTTGCGCCATCAGTACAGATACCAATACATATTGACCACCAAAGTCCATTTGTTGTCCTGGTTTCCAGTGGTTTTCAGAAGAGGATGTCTTTCTTAATTGACCCCATAAACGTAACGAACATATACCAGGAGCTGTGCCAGGTACGCCATGTCTGTAACGCATATTATTCACTGGCTTGTATGCGAAGCAGTAATTGTTTCAAAACATCTCCTGACATGTCACTGATGCTTAGTGAAACAGTGTTGTTTGATGAAGGCATTGTCTGTATAGTTTTTTGGGCCTTTTCCCCCAGCATTGTCCCAGCCATATCTACGGCAGGAGGAAGAATTAAGCCCTCCACAATACTGTTGAGCTTGCCTGTCCTAGCCACTCGGTAGTTCACCATATAAGATGCTTCTAGACCCTTCTTATTAATGGTATCTGTTGCTTTTATACATGTCTTCTTACTCGAAAGTCTTCTTTATTCTCGATCAAAAAAGTCTGGTGGCTTATTTTTCAAATTGTCATATTTATTTTCTAAATGTCTGCGCAAGAGTGAAGGTTTCCCGTGAGAGAGTAACGGTTAATGTGATTGGATGTTAATTATTTGACCAGGCTACCTGTATTTGACTTGTTTTGTTATTTCGCTGAACACTAGATGGTTTAATTGTATTTTTGACAGCGAAACGAGGCTACTCAGGTGAGAAAAAAACCTCACCTAAATGTATAGCCCCATTGGAAAATATAAATGTACTTTTTGAAAAWAAAWTWWTWWWAATTAAAAGTGAATCACATTTTAATTTGGCATACCCCTGATGGCATTGCGTGTAGTTTGGGAATACCCCTGTTTGGAAATACCTGCTCTAAACTATCCATTCAGACTCCAGTCCTACCTACCTTTAGTATTTGTCCAGTAGGTTTCCTCAAGGAGAAAGCCTCCACTTCTATGTCAAAGATATAGCAAAAACACTAGGGCAAATACTGCAGTAATTTCCACAAAAACACTACAGTAAATGCTATAGTATACTACATTCATGGCCGCAAAAACAGCAGATTTTTTGCTCCTGCTGCGTTAGGTTCCGTTCAACATTAGCTTCTTATTTCATCCTTCTAGCTGGCTAAGTAATACTAGCCAGAGCCCTTCAACATTACTGCAATAGAAGTCTCTACCGGCAGCTAGCCTCCTGACTGACTGACATATTTTTAACCCTCCTGCTGTGTTCCGGTCGAATTGGACCGATTTACAAGTTTTCTCTCTGAAAAATGTAGTTCATTTAATCTGATTGTCATAAGGTTCCATGACTTTGTCCACACAGGGCGTGTGATCACACAAAATTCATTTTGACGATTTTCATTATATTTTGGGTGTTTAATTTAACTTTTGTACACCTGTGGTGTTCCTGGTCAAAATGACCGGTCATTAGAAATGAATAGGTGAGACTACAATTAGTGTGTCAAATTTAGTTCAGGCACATGCTRGTTCATCAGATGGACACACTTCCTCTCCCAGAACCCCACCCCCTTCTTGGCTTCAATGGCAACCCCCACGGGAACCTGTCCCCAATAGAATCTTTCCCCCACGGGAACAACACCTGTTGGCATTCRCACAAACAATCCCAACATTGTTTCAATAARATATAGAACTTTTCTCGCAGCACTGGGATATAAAGCTTTTTTGAGGCCTTGCTCACAATTCATTCTGTGGCAGCACAATGACCAAATTATATACTGTGTGTGAGGCTCTTTGATCATGGCACTGGTGAGYAGGAGAGAGTCCTTGTTAAACTTTGACACAAAGTAGTCTGTGATAAATAGCACACTATGTTTCATCTGAGTATTTGTTATAGTCAAAAACGAGTTGTATGAGCTCAGGTCCATGAGGCCTACAGGCCATAAATAGCAAATAGAAGTTTAAAACTTGTAATGTTCACAAGAACTTAAGGTGCTAAAAAGATCTAACACAACATTAGGTGATAATGTATGTATTATTATGGGTTTATAATCAGTTATAATGGGGCGGTCATTTTGGACCGGGAACACAGAATTAAATAACATGAAACGAACACAACAGGAGGGTTAAGCTACTATTTACCAGTTGTGCACTCATTTTCCGAGAGTCAGTTTTTGTTTGTTGGGGGGTGTCTGTAGACACCGCATGAGTCGCAGGATGGTTACAAATGGCCTTTTGTCTGGTATCTCGCAAACACATTGTCAGCTGGGTCTTTCGTTGACTACTTGAGCCGACTACGAGTTGGAGTAGTAAGTTTCTCCTCTCAGGCCCTCCGGTCTGCGCCGCGAGTGGGCGGAGTTAGCCATTTGAGAGAGTAGTGAATGTGCTGCTAAAAAGGCCAATCCGGAAGGCAAATCCAGGGAACGCAGGCGGACATAACGAACACTGTTCATGATTKCATTTGTTAGCAAAGAGGCAGGCGCAGTTAGAACTCAGTCAGAAAAATAATATAGCCTAAAGCAATCTGAGCTTTAATCAAACGCTGGGAGCAATATTAAATGATGACCAGTAATTGATTTTCTTTGTGTACAAAATATYTATTTGTATTATTGTTGTTTTATTATTTATTTTTATTACCGAGTGTCGTGGAAATACTAGTCAATAATGAGGAGAGACAAGGTCAATCCCCAATCAGGATATTACTTTATTCAAAACGTATTAATAGCATAGATGAATTATTGCAATAATGAAGCTGGTTGACGAACCCCACCTAGATGATTCGTTGCGAGCCCAACGAGCGGATTTGAGCCACAGCATTGTATAGCAAAGTACATTCTCCTGAATGTTCATGACAAACAACAGATGTATGGAATGGGTCACACGGTTAGGATTTGTATGAAAGATACTAATAATTCACAGCAGACAATATCTGCTGTATAGACTGTTCTCATTGTGTAGAAACCAGAGTCTGGCCCCCAAAAGAAGGTTCCCCTCATCCTTATCCATACCCGAACCATCTCCACCCTGGRACCTCCCGGCACACAAACACCAACTCATGCWATGGAATGCAGTCTTTAGGTTTTTATCACCAAAGGCATCGTAAATCCACTGTCAGCCTTAAGAGGCCCAACTCAGAAGACCACGCACAGATGAGAGTGTTCTAAAAACCATATTCTACTCCATAAAACAACCATTTGATGTAGTTACGGCACTGCTGATAATGGTTAACAGCTTTGCATAGTTGAAACAAGCAGCAGACTTGAAACAAATAGTCTGCCAATTCTCAAGTGCAACAGTGAGGGATGCAAAGTGGAAATCTAACTCACCAGAGGAGGCTGACTGTAACTTTGTTTGTCATATCCTGCGGGTGACCTGGTTACTGTGCCAACAAATCATGTAATCGGCAATGAAGTTGCCACAAAGACAAGGCCGTCTTCTCATATCCCCTGAGCATTGCGTCAGTATACAGCACAAAACACAACATCCACTTCCCTTACGCACGCATACATCCACAAGGACAGATTTACAAGGCATTTGCATTGCTAGACATGGATTTCAGAGAGGAATACAACATACAGTGAAAAGCTGAAAGAATTGAATGCGTAGAAGTCACACCGCCTTGCAGAAACATTTCAGAAGCATTTCATTCACAGGAAACAAACTCACATTTGCTAATGCCTTCTGTCATGTAATGTCACAGCATCATATATACATTAGGAACACCTTCTTAATATTGAGTTGCACCCACTTTGCCCTCAAATTTGATTTGATTTGACTCGCCGGTCAGTCTATGTCATGGAAAGAGCAGGTGTTCCTAATGTTTGGTACACTCAGTTTATATGTGCCATTTAGCATACGCTTTTATTCAAAGTGACTTACAGTCATGCGTGCACTATCCTGGCATAGCAAGCACCATGCTCTACCTACTGAGCTACAGAGGTTTCAAACTGTTCCAAAACCACTTACTCTGTGTACCAGAGTGGCCTTATTCAGCCTGTAAGGCGTCTTATCTAATTTCATGGTTCACCAATGTGTCATCGAAGCTGGCTTTTTAGGAATGGTTACGTTTGCCCATATTCTTTTTTTCAACAGAAAACATTATTTTTAGTGCTCCGTGTGAGGAGAGTTTTGTCCACCCCCAACACTTCTTTTCAAAGGGCTCTGATACATTCCACTTTAGGCTTCACTAAACTACAGGCTTTTTGACATATAATTTGTACTGCACATCCTTAACTTTTTCATGAAAATTCATTTGGCTTTTTGCAAAACAGCTTAATACACTGACCAATGTTCAAGGGATTTTAGGCAAAATTGTATGTTTCATTACATCGCTCACAAGCAATTGGAGTAGTAAATGAAATAGGTTTTGACGGATGGCTTGATTGCCTTCTGCAGCCTAGCCTTTTGTAGCCTAGAATTTTTTTGTTTTAAGCCTATCCCAAACCTTAACCCTTATGTTAACCATTCGGAGTTGTCTAAACTTAACCTTAAACATTTTTGCGTTTGCAAAAACTTCGGAATTTGATGTTTGAGAATCATGGGTGAAAATGTACACTGAGTGTTCAAAACATTAAGAACACCTGCTCTTTCCGTGACATAGACTGACCAGGTGAATCCAGGTGAAGGCTGTTATCCCTTTATGGTGATTGATGCCCTTTATGTGATTGATGTTAAATCCACTTCAATCAGTGTAGATGAAGGGGAGGAGACAGGTTAAAGAAGGATTTTAAAGCTTTGAGACAATTGAGACATGGATTGTGTGTGTGCCTTCCAGAGGGTGAATGGGAAAGACAACATATTTAATGGCCTTTGAATGAGGTATGGTAGTAGGTGCCAGGGTTTTTCACACTCAACAGTTTCCCGTGTGTATCAAGCACAGGGGGTTGGTGGCACCTTCATTGGGGAGAACATGTTTAATCAGTTGTCCTCGTAATAGAAACCAGTTAAAACCATGCTAATATTTCAAATTTCATTTCCCACAACTCTTTTATGATGCCGAATGATAACTACGCTGTGGTTTAGAACTTTGTAGTACACAGATGTATGGCTTAATTTTTACATGGCTCTTACTACTGAATGTTAAAGGGACACTTCATTAGTGTTTCTCAAGCACCACCAGTGTCAACATTATGTGAAAGAATTTAGAAAGTCATCATTGTCAAATGTGTAGACACTGGTATGACGCTGGAGATATTAAATACGTGTCAAATATTAAGTGTCCCTTGATATTTTTTCTTTAACTTTCCAAACTTTATTTGTTCCTTTGCAGGTCTTTAGCGTAAGCTCTCTCTTCTTAATATTTTGGTCGAATAAAAATACTCCCGTTTGTCATATCCAATACATGCAACAACTTCAAACAAACAGCTTGGCAAAGGTCATTGGCCAAGAGCAAGACACTTTTGAAGGCCAGCGCAGCACAGTGATGGATTCTTCGAGCTGTCTGTGTACAACAAAACAAATTCGTTTCCAGCCTTGTCACGAAGCACCACAAAGCATTGACAGACAATCATCCTAAAAATAACTGGGAGAGAGAACATAGAAAAATGGACCGGACAGCACCCAATATCTCTCTCTCTCTCTCTCTCTCTCTCTCTCTCCTCGCTCTCTCTCTCTTCTCTCTCTCTCTCTCTCTCTCTCTCTCTCTCTCTCTCTCTCTCTCTCTCTCTCTCTCTCTCTCTCTCTCTCTCTCTCTCTCTCTCTCTCTCTCTCTCTCTCTCTCTCTCTCTCTCTCTCTCTCTCTCTCTCTCTCTCTCTCTCTCTCTCTCTCTCTCTCTCTCTCTCTCTCTCTCTCTCTCTCTCTCTCTCTCTCTCTCTCTCTCTCTCTCTCTCTCTCTCTCTCTCTCTCTCTCTCTCTCTCTCTCTCTCTCTCTCTCTCTCTCTCTCTCTCTCTCTCTCTCAGCTGTTATTTTTAGAGGTTGATGATGTACCTTTAGGAAGATTTATGGTCTCTACTTCTAGTCTTAGTTGACAAGTACAAGGTTGATGAGAAAACTTCTCCCACCAAGGGGAGGTAGACACACACACACACACACACACATTTACTCTTATAGGCCCTATACTGGGCTCTGGTAAGGGGTCTAAGAATGCTGTCTTTAGTGCCTGGAGGAACTGAGACGCCCCTATGCTGTCTAACCTGTCAATCACAGGAGCCACGGGCCTTGTTTCAGCCGTCAGTCTCCTGTCTGTTCCAATAATTTCTCCTCAAAGACATCAGCCTTCTACTGACTTCAACACCCATACAACAGTCATGTGTACATACTGTTGTCAGTTTATGTAGATTGTCTCTGTGTCTCTTCTTGGATCTCCTCTCCCATGGTCTGCTGTCGTCTCGTTTACCTTTTCTTCTTTTTCAGTGAATCCGTATTTAATTTGAAGAATTTGTGCCATTTTGTAAAGATCCTATGAGAAATAGTGGAGACCTACTGATATTGTCAAAGTAATTCTGTAGGATAGTGGCTGGAGAATACAATGACAAAGGAAAAAACTGCTCCAGTGTTACAGTTGTTTGTTTCTCACTCACTAAAATAGGCCCTCTCTCTTTCCATTTTCCAAAAGACTGGCCAAACATTTTTAAAACAGACGTGCATGGGCAGCACAACCAAAGGACAAATTTAAGTGACCCTTTTTTGCCCTTAGGCACTGGTTGCTATCCAGTTAGGAACATAGCATGGCTGCCACTCACGGTTGCCATGGGATCGATATGTAATGTGTCTTCCTTCCATTTCCTCATACTGCCTCTGTTTATTGTGCAACTGGCATTACGACCGGCTCAGCAGGACCCCGCAATGGCTTCCCTTTTTTAGGGTGCTCCCCTCTTGCATTCTCCTTTGTTAACTTGTCAATCCCTGGTCCGGTTGATGAGGAGAAATAAAAGAACATTTCTTTATTTTGTCTGTCGCAAAGCAGAGGAGAGAAATGGCCTTTGGGTGACACGGCGGTTTTCCTCCGACTGAGCATCCTGGTTCGTTTGCATATGGGTTTTGTCAATCTGTCAGAGTTTGTGTGGAGATTGTGGAAAAAATGTTCTCTGTCTTTCCCTTCAGTTTAGATTCTTGTGAGATGGGGGTAGACCTCTGTTTGCTTTGTGGAGATCATTTGCATGGCGTACATTAGCATAAACAAACGTACTGTAATGTCTGAATAGGCAGGCACGGGAAAGAGGTAGTGTTGGCGGGTTTTCCGTCTCTATGGATCCATTTTATAGCAATACATTAATTCTTTGTCAGATTATTCTGAATTTGTGATCATTCATCTTTGTTTTATGTGTATTACATGGAATATTAATTAATTCAGTCTGGTCCCTTCTGATGCTTCTGCCAACTCTATAGCAGTGGTGGTAAAAGTCTAAAAGTATTTGATTGAAATGTACTTAAGTATCAAAAGTAAATGTAATCGCTACAACATACTTAAGTATATTAAAGTAAAGTACAGAAACTTTACACCACACAAGTACTTTACACCACACATGACAACAATAGTCGATTTATGAAATGTCCTAATGTAACGGAGGCGGCATGTTGATCCACTCTCATGTGATAAGTAAACTTGCCTATAACCTGGAGAATTCCATTAGCTCCGTAACGTAACACAGTTTTGTGGCATACAGCACACCCGGTTCAAATCCAGTCGGTCACACTAAGTTATCATAGTGATTAGAGTGAGAATATGGGCCCAAGTAGTGTGCAACCCTAGATTGAGACAGACACATCTGTCTGTTTGGCTTTGCAGCAGCATTGGAATTAACATTCCAACAATTATGTATGAACGCTGCAAAGCCAAAACTGTTCAAATGACACATTGTAGTGGTGGGAGTCTTTTTTTGACACAGCATGAATACATTATCCACACTTACACAGTGTATCCGACCGAAAAGAAAACTACTGGTACATGCCAAGAACAACAATTGTGTGTGTGTGTGTGTGTGTGGTAATACTGAGTACTGAGCAGCACCATTAGGACATTGCCCTAGACATTTGTGTACTTGCTATAAGATGTGTGTAGGCAGGCACCCATCTTAGCCCCCTTCCTGTAACACACCGAGAGGCATTGGCTTGAGTGAGACCAGGTTGACTCACACTCATTTACAGCCAAACACAATGTGGTTGCTCCAGGGACCCCATCTGTAGAGGAAGTCCTATAGGACTAGATGCATATAGAGTAGAATAGAATATAGAATAGTAATATAGATTTGGAAGTTTGGACACACCTACTCATTCAAGGGGTTTTCTTTATTTTTTACTACATTGTATAATAATAGTGAAGACATCAAAACTATGAAATAACACATATGGAATCATGTAGTAACCAAAAAAGTGTTTAACTTCTTTAGGGTAGGGGGCAGCATTCGGAATGTTGGATGAAATGCATGCCCAAATTAAACTGCCTGCTTCTCGGGCCCAGAAGATATGATATGCATATAACTGGTAGATTTGGATAGAAAACACTCTAAAGTTTCCAAAACTGTTAAAATAGTGTCTGTGAGTATAACAGAACTGATTTGGCAGGCGAAAACCTGAGAAAAATCCATTGAGGAAGTAGTTTMTTTTGTTGGTTTTGTAGTTTTCTATTCAATGCCATTACAGTATCCATTGACTTAGGACTCAAATTGCAGTTTCTATGCCTTCCATTAGATGTCAACAGTCTTTAGAAATGGTTTCAGGCTTGTATTCTGAAAATTGAGGAAGTAAGAGCAGTCTGAATGAGTGGACCCTAAAGTGTCACAGAGCCTTTTCATGCTCGAGACCGAGAGAGTGCCTTTCTTGTTTACCTTTTAAATTGACGACGTTATTGTCCGGTTGAAATATTATCGATTATTTAGGCTAAAAACAACCTGAGGATTGAATATAAACATCGTTTGACATGTTTCTATGAACTTTACGGTACCAATTTGGATTTTTTGTCTTCTTGTTTGACTGCGTTTGAGCCTGTGGATTACTGAAGAAAACGCGCAAACAAAACTGAGGTTTTTGAAGAAAGAGACTGTATCGAACAAAAGGAACATTTATTGAGTAAATGAATGTCTGCTGAGTGCAACCATATGAAGATCATCAAAGGTAAGGGATTAATTTTATCTCTATTTCTGACTTGTGTAACTGTTCTACTTGGCTGGTTACTGTTTGTAATGATTTGTCTAGTGGGCTATGTTCTCAATATTCGTAAGGTATGCTTTCGCCGTAAAGCATTTTAAATCTGACACCGTGGTTGGATTCGCAAGAAGTTAATCTTTAAAACCTATGTAAAATATGTTTTTTTCTGAATTTTATATAATGAGTATTTCTGTATTTGAATTTGGCGCCCAGCAGTTTCACTGGCTGTTGAAGAGGTGGTAACGTCTCACGTACCCAAGAGGGTAACGTCTCACGTACCCAAGAGAGGTTTTTTATACATTTTATTTTTGAGATTCTTCAAAATAGCCACCCTTTGCCGTGATGACAGCTTTGCACACTCTTGGCATTCTCTCAACCAGCTTCACCTGGAATGCTTTTCCAAAAGTCTTGAAGGAGTTCCCACATATGCTGAGCACTTGTTGGCTGCTTTTTTCCTCACTCTGCGGTCCAATTCATTCAAACCATCTCAATTGGGTTGAGGTCGGGTGATTGTGGAGGCCAGGTCTTCTGATGCAGCACTCCATCGCTCTCCTCTTGGTCATATAAGCCCTTACACAGCCTGGTGGTGTGATGGGTCATTGTCCTGTTGAAAAACAAATGATAGTCCCACTAAGCGCAAACCAGATGGGAGGGCGTTTTTGTTTTTGTTCTCCTTCTTCTTCTTATTTCTTTTTTTTTTTTTTCTTTTTTTTTCTCAATTTTTTTTTTCTTTTTTCTTTTTTTTTTCTTCTTTTTTTTTTTTCGGTTTTTTTTTCGTCTTTCTTTTCTTTTTTTTGTTTTTATTCTTTTCTTTCTTTGTGTTTTTTTTTGTCTTTTTCTTTTTTTTTTTGCTTTTTTTTTTTCTCTTCTTTTTTCTTTTTTCTTATTTTTTCCTTTCTCTTCTTTTTTTCTTTTTATCCTTATTTTTCTTTTTTTTTTTCTCTTTTCTTTTTTTTTTTTTCTTCTTCCTTTTCCTGTTTTTTTTTCAAATTTTGTTTTTTCTTTCTTTTTTTTTTTCCTTTTTTTTTTTTTTTTTTTTTTTTTTTTTTTTTTTTTTTTTTTTTTTTTCTTTTTCTTTTCTCTTTCCTGTTCTTTTTTGCTTCCAACTTGGTCCCTTTAATTTTCTTTTTCTTTTTTTCTCTTTTTTTTCTTCATTTTTTTTTTTCTTTTCTCGACCGAATGCTGTGTACCATGCTGGTTAAAGTGTGCCCCCCCTTGAATGGAAACAAAAAATGGGCAACATACATCAAGACAGCCGTCAGTGATGAAGCTAACAGAAAAGAACAAATGAGGACAGGATGAAAACGAATTTAAATGACTCCAACCTAAAAGTGTATGTAAACTTCCTGACGTCAACTGTACATAGAGCAGCGCTTATGCTGAACACATTTTAGGATTACAATTCAAACATAAATTCAACATTGGCAAATACAAACGGTAAGTGAATTGAAATACTGCGACCGAATGAAAGTCCAAAAGAACACATTGCACAACAATCAAAATCAATCCATAAAATCAAAAATTATAATCTCTTGAATGAACCAACCATTTCCTATCCATACAAAAACATGTAGATGAAAAATGGACTATAGCGAAAATAACGCAAATACTTAGAGCCATGATTACATTCCAGATTAGTATTGTATTTAGGAAAGAGCCAAAGATTAAAACAACTTTGCAGTTTGCAATTGATCTGAACTATCGACCAGAATATCTAGGGTCGACATCTGATAAGCAAAACTGATGAAATAACTTAAAGGTGGCTGAACACAGAGGAAACATTCAAATCATTCTGCCTCTTCCACAGTTTACTTAGTAACTAGATAACATCCTCTGTGAAAACCCCCACAACGGAGACTGAGTAGTACACAACAAAAAGACTGCCAGAAATTCAACGGTAAAGAAATACCAAAAATCTCATCATCAACCAGCCCTGTCATACCATGCAGACCTTTTTGCCTTCGATTTATTCCTGTCACGTTGATATTCTGGAAAACCTTTGTTACTGAATACATGCTAACAAAGTGCTACACAAGGAGAATTTATTCCCCCCCCCCAGGGCCCGCGCCCCAGTAATATTTCCAAAAACATCACAAAAAGGCCGTTGAAATTGTTGTGGTTCTTCTGAAAAACACTGTGGTTTCATTGCCATTTAGTCTCCTTTGTAATACCCAGTAAAAGACCAAGTAACAAGAAACTAAGGCCTGTGTTTCTTAAATGAAAAACAGATGGACTAAAATCAATACAATCAATAACAAGAATAAATAAGAGTAGATCATCAAACGTCAATAATATGTCCAGAGCATCAGCCAGTAAAAATTGCATAAAAATCAAAATTATTTGAATGAAGAACGATTGAAGAAATAAAAGAACACTGTAAACGATAATAGAAAGACAAATCAAATGAAAAACTGTATGTTTATTAGAAAATAAAACTTGAGTCAGACCTACAATTCAGGAATTCTTTGAGCTGACCTTCCAGTTCTTTGGTAGGAACCAAATATAGAGAAAAGAGACCCTTAAGAGTGTGCTCAAACAGACTGCTGCACACTCAACTCTTCAGAGGGCCATCAAATATATATTTTCTGGAATTGGGGGGTTAGAAACCCTCAGACAGAGAGGATAGCACTGAGAGTCTGTCGTGGGGTCCGTCCACCATCCACTCACCACCAACAACAGCATGCGCTTGCAAGTGCTTCCCTCTTCACCATTCAGAGATGGAGGTAAAGTCTCATTTATCAGATTCCTGCATGACATATCATTCTCTAGGCGGGACGGGGATCCAGGCAAAAAGAGAACAAACAAGCGAAAAGGCAACAACTCCATCCAATCCGCATATCGCCACATCTCAAGTGACGCAGATGAAACTTTGCACCAGTTCTGCTGTTCCATGAGAAAACACACACTGGCTGATGTTTTACACCAGGCTCTGCGATGGCTCCATTTTCCTCTCTGCAACAGTTTTGAGTGTTTGAAGAGACAGAAAACTAACCCATTCAGAAACCCCTGTAGACCCCTTTGTTCTGCTACTGGAGGAGATTGCGGTTTACAGTGGAAAACAAAGAAAGAAACGCCGCAAACTTGACCCATTCAACCGGCAGCCAGGCATCGCACATATAACTTCTAAAGAACAGTCAGCTCTGAATGTGTTACTAGAGAATGTGTGTATTTCCTGACTAAAACTCATGAGAGACGGCAGCACGGACAAGGAGGAGGACCGACACGAAATCATCGCTCTCTTTTCTGTAAGATAAAGAGTCACAGACATTGAACGAGTTAGTCTGTCAGATGACAGATGAAGTGAGAGGAGTAAAGTCCTAGCTCAGTCCAGCAGTTACCATGCCCTGATGGCCCGGGTCAGGCGTGTTCTTTGCGGTGCAGGTGGTGGACTCCCATCCTCTTTGTCTTCAGGGGTCGGCCGGGTGGAATGGAGGAGTTCTGCGGGAAGGGAAGTGGGTCTTTGTGTTAGTCCTCTAGCCCTGCCAGGACCCGGGGCTATGACGGGAAGTCCTGTGGAGATGTCTCTCTCCTCTGCAGAGCTGCCTACAGACTCATCTCGTCCACAAAATATCATTCCTTTGGCCTCCCCGCCTGTCTCCACAGTGATGGCCGTTGACACGTGTCCCACTGGTGTTGTCTCGTCGTTGTCCAGGTGGGTCCAGGCCATCAGCAGCTGCTCTCTCTCCTCTGTGGAGAAGTCTCCTCCTAATGCCAAACCCTCCTGGTGCGGAGCTACCAGCTGCTGGTGTCAGTGTTCCAGCTGGACTCTCGGCTTGCTGTCCAGCTGCGGTGGAGGACGCCCTCCTCCCCGTACGAGTAGGCCCCCCGTAGTGCCGCCCCCGTCGAACCCCCGCCCACGGCTCTGTCCGGTCCCCTCCAGTCCTTGACTGTCTCGCTGCTGAAGGAGCGGTATGACCAGGGTCCCTCAGAGGATGTTGCCATCTTCTCCACAAACATGCGCTTGCCAGTTGGCCAGCAGGTCCTCCTCGGAGCTACCTTGAGCTGGCCAAACGCGCTGGCTGCTGAGGGGGCTGCTGAAGCGGGACTGGAGCTGATTGGAAGGGGGTCTGCTGTGTCCAGGAGTAGGGTACGGCAGGGTCCACGCTGCCCCCCTCCCCCTGGAGGAGACGTCCCGGATCGCCAGCCCCCGTCACGGACCACAGCGGGCTGTTTGGCACGGTGCGCTGCGCTCGTTCTCCTCGTCGTTCTGCACCAGGCTGAGGGAGATGGCCCTACGTGTGCGTAGGTGCATTGGCAGGGGCGTTCTTGGGGATCTTCACCTTGTCTCGAGGAAACTCATCCACCGCGGCCGGAGAAGAGGGGTGAGGCGGAGGGGCTGGTAGGGGTTGAGATTCATCAACACCACCCTCTCTTACCCTCCTTCCTGATTGGCCTGTTCTGCTGACAGGCTGCTCTGGCTCCGACACATGCCGCTTCTGCTGGAGAGCTCCTGGGCCTGGCTGCTTCTGGGCTGGGCCCGCTGCTGTTGACCGGACCCCCGTTCTCTCTACCCCCTCCTCCTGCCTGGGGCCCAGTCATTGTCCACATGCACAAACACGTCCTCTGCCTGGGCCGGCCTGCGCTGCTGCTGGCACTGGGCAGAGTGAGCACCAGAGGCTTCAGGGCGGCTTTCCCAGACGCGCAATACTGAGGTGGCACCACGTCGCGGCGTTCAGGCTCATGGTGTCGGAGTCCTGCCCTGGGCCCCCTGGGAACTGCTTACCCGGCAACAAGACTGGCCTTCATGTGCTTGTTCCCATGACCCTGCAGCTCATTAGGCAGCTGAAGACAAGAAGAAGACGAATAGCAAAACGTGAACAGGTTGCACAGATGCGGCAAAACATTCATGTTAAAATCAAAAGTTCACAGCTTGTCAAACACAGAATGGGAGTTAGGAACCACTAAAGTTACCTAAATATTAGATGTAAACTTGTAAAGAAAACATGTTATAATAATGAGAACAACTCTCCCCACCTGCAGTCTCTCCAATTCCCCAATAACTGGAACAACTTAAAAAAAACCAATGCAGCCTGTTTATCTCAATATCAAAATCATTTCTAGGTTAACAATTAAGTATTTCCGTACTATGATTGTTTTCAATTAAAATGGTCAAAAAGAAAACAAAAAATAGCTTCTTTGCCAAAGAGCAATTTCTCTAGCAAGAATTTTGCAGGACTGTTCTGGGAATTGTCTAAGTAGGGAGGGGAAAACTGAAAACTAGCTGTTATGTGGCAGAGAATTTTGGAACCTCTTTCTTATGTGGTCATGTAAAATTCCATGCCCACAAAACAGGCGACTAATCTTGCCAGTCTTTTCAAACAGCTCTAACACTAAAAAGGGCATATCATATTCCACAATTTACAGAAACTATATCCAACCTCAGAGTGTGGAAATATATATATAAAACACATGAAAATCACATTTTGACAATGCATGGCCTTTAAAAATCGGCATTCTCACAAGGCGCTTGACAAAATCTGCCCGACTTGCTCGCTTTTAAACATCATGTGATCCACTTTAAGAGCCTCCCAGTGGGAGTATTTAATTATCATGTCAAACTGCCATTAGACTTTAACTTTCCCTAATCAACCGAGTGGCAAAGGACTTAGCCACTCATATCTCTCCCAGCAAGGACGTTGTGCTCCGATTCCAAATAGAAAGCGTTACATCTCAGTGGATACGAGTGCGCTCCCGATTCGTCAATTACAGTTCCAGAGAGTGCTATAAAAGAGCTATGTGATCCTGTGTGGATCAGTATTCTCTGTGTAAGAGCAGTTAATGACACTAACACAACGCTGCCAGGTTAGACATCACTGGGGTGTCTGATCTTATATGTGAAAATGAAGAGAACATGGATCTATCTAAACTTCAGTCGGCGCTGTGAAGAACCGTCTCCTGCTGCCCTTATTCCTCCCTAGCCACCAAATGTCTCCTTGTTCCCTGAAAAACTCCATGTTCACAGAACAAAAAGCAGAGAGAACGAGAATAAAAGGCTCACCCCAATGAGATAAATGAAGGGGTGAGAAAGAAAGGAAAATGAGAAGGAAGTAAAGAAAACAAAGGTTGGCATCTAGCCCTTCTATTCACGAGTGATACTGGGTGTGACGAGCCAAGGCCTGTTGATATTGCATCATATGTGGAGAAATGGGCAGAGAGAGAATAAGTGATTCCACAGTCCCCGCTCGCTTGATTCCCTAACGATTCCTTGTGAAGCAACGATCGGCACGCCCCGCCGCCTGTGGCGGAATTGCTTGGTAGCCATTGCTGGTTAAAGTGTGCCTTGAATTCTAAATAAATCCCAGACAAAGTGTCACCAGCAAAGCACCCCCACACCAATCAGGCGACCTCCATGCTTCACGGATGGGAATCACATAGCGGGAGATCATCCGTTCACCTACTCTGTGTCTGCATAAAGACAAAAGCGGTTGTACCAAAAATCTCTAATTTTGACTCTTCGACCAAAGACAGATTCCACTGATTCTAATGTCACTTGCTTGTGTGTCTTGCTTCAAAGCAATTCTCTTCATCTCATTTGGTGTCCTTTTAGTAGTGGTTTGCTTTGCAGAAATTTTGACCATGAAGGCCTGATTCACGCAGTCTCCTACTGAACAGTTGATGTTGAGATGTGTCTATTACTTGAACTCTGTGAAGCATTTTATTTTGGGCTCGCAATTTGAGGTGCAGTTAACTCTAATAACTTATCCTCTGCAAAAGAGGTAACTCTGGGGTCTGCCTTTCTGTGCGGCCCTCATGAGAGCCAGTTTTATCATAGCTCCATGGTTTTGTTGACTGCACTTGAGAAACGTTACAAATTATTGAAATGTTCCTCATTGGACTGACCATGTCCTTAAAGTAATGATGAACTGTCGTTTCTCTTTGCTTATTTGAGCTGTTCTTGCCATAATATGGACTTGGTCTTTTACCAAATAGGGCTAACTTCTGTATGCCACTCCTACCTTGCCACAACACAACTGATTGGCTCAAACACATTAAGAAGGAAAGAAATTCCACAAATTAACATTTAACAAGGCACACCTGTTAATTGAAATGCATTCCATGAAGCTGGTTGAGAGAATGCCAAAAGTGTGCAAAGCTGTCATCAAGGCAAATGGTGGCTACTTTGAAGAATCTCAAATATGAAATATATTTTGATTTGTTAACACTTTTTTGGTTACTACATGATTCCATTTGTGTTATTTCATAGTTCTGATGTCTTCACTATTATTCTACTATGTAGAAAATAGTAAAAATAAAGAAAAACCCTTGAATGAGTAGGTGTGTCCAAACTTTTAACTGGTACTGTACAGTAATCACGTGAAAAAACAGGGAATTTCATGTTAGTTTTTTTGCATGTAGTCGTTGCATGTTAGAAAACACACCACACAATTAGATATGCAACACACGCATAGAAGACTCAGAGTCAGAGCAGAGTAAGCGGCAAGCCTTCTCACAGAAGATTACCCAACYTTGTGTTAACTAACCCTCACTAACCCTTAGAGACAAATCAAATCAACCATATAACGCTCCAAGGGAGAGGGCCACACTATGCAGAAGGACAGAGAGACTTCGTCCCAAATGGCACCCTATTCCCTTTATAGTGCACTCCTTTTGACCAGGGGCCCATAGCGCTCTCATCAAAAGGAGCACACGTTATAGGGAATAAGGTGTCATGTGGGACGCACACAGAGCTATGTCAAGTGGTTTCAATACATTTCACATAGAATACCAGATGAGCTGTATGCTATTAATTATACATACAGTAGGCAATCATTGGCCAGTAGTTGGCTGTTTTTCTTGAAGTTGCTCATGTACCGAGGCACCTTTTATTCTGAAAACAGCAAATCAGCCCATGCTGTACTTACTATGTACTATGTCTTTTTCCAGTTGGAATGGCCACCTACTAATCATTATGGTGTTACCAATACGGTGCTGTACATTGGTGAGGGTTGATGCCATTGTGGTCCTGTGTGGCTCAGTTGGTCGAGCATGGCACTTTCAYTGCCAGGGTCGTGGGTTCAATTTGTATGAATGAATATGAAAATGTATTCCCTCACTACATACAGTAAGTTGCTCTGAATAAGTGTGTCTGTAAAATGACTCAATTATTATTTTTTATTTTTTTTAAAGACTTATGATGAATCATATGACTCATTTGTTAGTTGGGGAAGAAGCAGGTGGGCTGATCTAATGATGACGTTAATGTTTGATGAACACGCCTGGAGGAAATATCCTCATGTGGAAAAGTATACCTTTTCCATCTCAAGGGCTGTTGTATGAATCTGCTCGAATGTTTTCCTATTCAATTGCGTGTAGGCGCCATCTGCAGTACGAAGGACGCTGTGGTGATGTATTTAGGCTTGTCATAGGCTTGTGTTGCCGACACAGATAGTCCACAGTTGGGACTTACTACACCTAAACACCTTCACTCGATACAGTYGTAGGTCATTGAAATCTTATGCCTATGCTTATGCTTTCAAAGAGCGACAAGGCCACGCTTGAATTAGCTGGCGACGCATAGCAATAAAAATCACTCAAGTGTTACATCGGGTAATGAATAACTTGATTAGAGATGACCCCAAGAGGTCAGTACCAATGACAAGTCAGTAAGCTACACCATGACCCCAACAAAATATTCTAAATTATTTTTGGAGGTAGAAAATTAAATTCAAAAAGGCACTCGCACATCTGAGCAATCTTATTTGCAGGTGCATGGCAACAATTGAACAAGATGAAGGAAAAAGGGAAAGCCGCACACTGCTCTTGATAGTATCACCGATATTTAAGAAGCTTACGTAATCGGCCTCACGGCCTTCGTCAGAGCTTTTGTGATTTTAGTGATCTCTGACTAGGAGGAAGAAATGACCTTTGCTTGCAGCACATGTAGTATTGTTATGCTGATGAATGAGACCCAAAAGCGACGTAATAGAAAACAGAGTCTTTATTCCAGTATCAAACAAACAATGATTCTCCTGGATATATCAAAGGTAAATCCAAAACAGGAAACTGAAATCCTCTCGTCAGTAGAGAGGAACGACTGGAGACGCGACCACAGACTGCAGGTCGCTTCAGGAAGGCACAGGCCGTAGCTGACATAGACACCTGCTCACACGCAGCATCTGAAGAAGGCAAAAACACGACTGGGCGGAACAAGGACACAGGACAGCAAACATCAAACAAGAATCCGACAAGGACAGAAGCGGAAAACAGAGGGAGAAATAGGGACTCTAATCAGAGGGCAAAATAGGGGACAGGTGTGAAAGAGTAAATGAGTTCGTTAGGAGAATGAGAAACAGCTGGGAGCAGGAACGGAACGATAGAGAGAGAGAGCGGGAGAGGGAGAGAGGGAGGAGGAGAGAGAGAGAGAGAAAGAGGGAAAGAACCTAATAAGACCAGCAGAGGGAAGCAACAGGGACAAGACATGATGATCAAAGACAAAACATGACAGTACCCCCCCACTCACCGAGCGCCTCCTGGCGCACTCGAGGAGGAACCCTGGCGGCAACGAAGGAAATCATCAATCAACGAACGGTCCAGCACGTCCCGAGATGGAACCCAACTCCTCTCCTCAGGACCGTAACCTCCAAATCCACTAAGTACTGGTGACCACGTCCCCGAGAACGCATGTCCATGATCTTCCGTACCTTGTAAATAGGAGCGCCCTCGACAAGGACGGGGGGGGGGGGAAGACGAACGGGGGCGCGAAGAAAAGGCTTGACACAGAGACATGGAAGACAGGGTGGACGCGAGAAGATGTCGCGGAAGAAGCAGTCGCACAGCGACAGGATTGACGACCTGAGAGACACGGAACGGACCAATGAACCGCGGAGTCAACTTGCGAGAAGCTGTCGTAAGGGGAAGGTTACGAGTGGAAAGCCACACTCTCTGACCGCGACAATACCTAGGATTCTTAATCCTACGTTTATTGGCGGCTCTCACAGTCTGCGCCCTGTAACGGCAAAGTGCGTCTCCTCCAGGTGCGCTCACAACGTTGGACAAAAGCCTGAGCGGAGGGAACGTGGACTCGGCGAGCTGGGACGAGAACAGAGGAGGCTGGTACCCAAGACTACTCTGAAACGGAGATAGCCCCGGTAGCAGACGAAGGAAGCGAGTTGTGAGCGTACTCAGCCCAGGGAGCTGTTCTGCCCAAGACGCAGGGTTTCGAAAGAAAGGCTGCGTAATATGCGACCAATCGACTGATTGGCCCTTTCTGCTTGACCGTTAGACTGGGGATGAAACCCGGAAGAGAGACTGACGGAAGCACCAATCAAACGACAGAACTCCTCCCAAAACTGTGACGTGAATTGCGGACCTCTGTCTGAAACGGCGTCTAACGGGAGGCCATGAATTCTGAACACATTCTCAATGATGATTTGTGCCGTCTCCTTAGCGAAGGAAGCTTAGCGAGGGGAATGAAATGTGCGCCTAGAGAACCTATCGATAACCGTAAGAATCACAGTCTTCCCCGCAGACGAAGGCAGACCGGTAATAAAGTCTAAGGCGATGTGAGACCATGGTCGAGAAGGAATGGGAAGCGGTTTGAGACGACCGGCAGGAGGAGAGTTATACCTGACTAGTCTGCGCGCAGTCCGAACAAGCAGCCACGAACGGCGCGTGTCCCGCTCCTGAGTAGGCCACCAAAACCGCTGGCGAATAGAAGCAAGCGTACCCCGAACGCCGGGGTGGCCAGCTAACTTGGCAGAGTGAGCCCACTGAAGAACAGCCAGACGAGTAGAGACAGGAACGAACAGAAGGTTACTAGGAACAGCGCGCGGCGACGCAGTGTGAGTGAGTGCTTGCTTTACCTGTCTCTCAATTCCCCAGACAGTCAACCCGACAACACGCCCTTCAGGAAGAATCCCCTCGGGGTCGGTAGAAGCCACAGAAGAACTAAAGAAACGGGATAAGGCATCAGGCTTGGTGTTCTTATTTCCCGACGATAGGAAATCACGAACTCGAAACGAGCGAAAAACAACGCCCAACGAGCTTGACTGTGCATTAAGTCGTTTGGCAGAACGGATGTACTCAAGGTTCTTATGGTCAGTCCAAACGACAAAAGGGACGGTCGCCCCCTCCAACCACTGTCGCCATTCGCCTATGGCTAAGCGGATGGCGAGCAGTTCGCGGTTACCCACATCATAGTTGCGTTCGCGATGGCGACAGGCGATGAGAAAAGTAAGCGCAAGGATGGACCTTATCGTCAGAATGGAAGCGCTGAGACAGAATGGCTCCCACGCCACCTCTGAAGCGTCAACCTCGACAATGAATTGTTTAGTGACGTCAGGAGTAACAAGGATAGGGGCGGATGTAAAACGCTTCTTGAGGAGATCAAAAGCTCCCTGGGCGGAACCGGACCACTTAAAGCAAGCTTGACAGAAGTCAGAGCTGTGAGAGGGGCAGCCACTTGACCGAAATTACGAATGAAACGCCGATAGAAATGAGCGAAACCGAGAAAGCGCTGCAACTCGACACGTGACTTAGGAACGGGCCAATCGCTGACAGCCTGGACCTTAGCGGGATCCATCTGAATGCCTTCAGCGGAAATAACAGAACCGAGAAATGTGACAGAGGAGACATGAAAGGGCACTTCTCAGCCTTCACGTAGAGAACAATTCTCTAAAAGGCGCTGGAGTACACGTCGAACGTGCTGAACATGAATCTCGAGTGACGGTGAAAAAATCAGGATATCGTCAAGGTAAACGAAAACAAAAATGTTCAGCATGTCTCTCAGTACATCATTAACTAATGCCTGAAAGACAGCTGGAGCATTAGCGAGACCGAACGGCAGAACCCGGTATTCAAAATGCCCTAACGGAGTGTTAAACGCCGTTTTCCACTCGTCCCCTCTCTGATGCGTACGAGATGGTAAGCGTTACGAAGGTCCAACTTAGTAAGAACCTGGTCCCTGCAAAATCTCGAAGGCTGACGACATAAGGGGAAGCGGATAACGATTCTTAACCGTTATGTCATTCAGCCCTCGATAATCCACGCAGGGGCGCAGAGTACCGTCCTTCTTCTTAACAAGAAAAATCCCGCTCCGGCGGGAGAGGAAGAAGGCCCCACGGTACCGGCGTCGAGAGAAACAGACAGATAATCCTCGAGAGCCTTACGTTCGGGAGCCGACAGAGAGTATAGTCTACCGAGGGGAGTGGTCCCGGAAGGAGATCAATACAACAATCATACGACGGTGAGGAGGAAGGGAGCTGGCTCTGGACCGACTGAAGACCGTGCGCAGATCATGATATTCCTCCGGCACTCCTGTCAAATCACCAGGTTCCTCCTGAGTAGAGGGGACAGAAGAACAGGGAGGGATAGCAGACATTAAACACTTCACATGACAAGAAACGTTCCAGGATGGATAGAATTACTAGACCAATTAATAGAAGGATTATGACATACTAGCCAGGGATGACCCAAAACAACAGGTGTAAAAGGTGAACGAAAAATCAAAAAGGAAATGGTCTCACTGTGGTTACCAGATACTGTGAGGGTTAAAGGTAGTGTCTCACATCTGATACTGGGGAGAAGACTACCATCTAAGGCGAACATGGGCGTGGGCTTCCCTAACTGTCTGAGAGGAATGTCATGTTTCCGAGCCCATGCTTCGTCCATAAAACAACCCTCAGCCCCAGAGTCTATCAAGGCACTGCAGGAAGCAGCCGAACCGGTCCAGCGTAGATGGACCGACAAGGTAGTACAGGATCTTGATGGAGAGACCTGAGTAGTAGCGCTCACCAGTAGCCCTCCGCTTACTGATGAGCTCTGGCTTTTACTGGACATGACATGACAAAATGTCCAGCAGAACCGCAATAGAGGCAAAGGCGGTTGGTGATTCTCCGTTCCCTCTCCTTAGGCGAGATGCGAATACCTCCAGCTGCATGGGCTCAGTCTCTGAGCCGGTGGGAGGAGATGGTTGAGATGCGGAGAGGGGAAACACCGTTAACGCGAGCTCTCTTCCACGAGCTCGGTGACGAAGATCTACCCGTCGTTCTATGCGGAGGCGAGTGCAATCAAAGAGTCCACGCTGGAAGGAACTCCGGGAGAGAATCTCATCCTTAACCTCAGCGTGGAGTCCCTCCAGAAAACGAGCGAGCAACGCCGGCTCGTTCCAGTCACTGGATGCAGCAAGAGTGCGAAACTCTATAGAGTAATCCGTTATGGATCGATCACCTTGACATAGGGAAGCCAGGGCCCTGGAAGCCTCCTTCCCAAAAACTGAACGATCAAAAACCCGTATCATCTCCTCTTTAAAGCTCTGATAAACGTTAGAAACACTCAGCCCTTGCCTCCCAGATCGCTGTGCCCCACTCCCGAGCCCGACCAGTAGAGTGATATGACGTAAGCGATCCGAGCTCTCTCTCTTGAGTAGGTGTTGGGCTGGAGAGAGAACACAATATCACACTGGGTGAGAAAGGAGCGACACTCAGTGGGCTGCCCAGAGTAACATGGTGGGTTATTAACCCTAGGTTCCGGAGACTCGGAAGACCAGGAAGTAGCTGGTGGCACGAGACGAAGACTCAGAAACTGTCCAGAGAGATCGGAGACCTGAGCGGCCAGGGTCTCAACGGCATGACGAGCAGCAAACAATTCCTGCTCGTGTCTGCCGAGCATTGCTCCCTGGAACTCGACGGCAGTGTTGAGAGAATCCATAGTCGCTGGGTCCATCTTGGTCGGATTCTTCTGTTATGCTGATGAATGAGGACCCAAAAGCGACGTAATAGAAACAGAGTCTTTATTCCAGTATCAAACAAACAATGATTCTCCTGGATATATCAAAGGTAAATCCAAAACAGGAAACTGAAATCCTCTCGTCAGTAGAGGGAACGACTGGAGACGCGACCACAGACTGCAGGTCGCTTCAGGAAGGCACAGGCCGTAGCTGACATAGACACCTGCTCACACGCAGCATCTGAAGAAGGCAAAACACGACTGGGCGGAACAAGGACACAGGACAGCAAACATCAAACAAGAATCCGACAAGGACAGAAGCGGAAAACAGAGGGAGAAATAGGGACTCTAATCAGAGGGCAAAATAGGGGACAGGTGTGAAGAGTAAATGAGGTCGTTAGGAGAATGAGAAACAGCTGGGAGCAGGAACGGAACGATAGAGAGAGAGAGCGGGAGAGGGAGAGAGGGAGGAGGAGAGAGAGAGAGAGAAAGAGGGAAAGAACCTAATAAGACCAGCAGAGGGAAGCACAGGGACAAGACATGATGATCAAAGACAAAACATGACAAGTATATACAACATAAGAGTGTTTATATTATCAACGTCTGATTATTGCTTATCGGTGCGGATTCAATAGGTTGTCATTAAAAGAATCAGACAGCTGACAAAAACAAAAAACAAACACACATTCTCACTCAGTCACCACAGCCTTGAGAAGGAGGTGGTGAAATGGCCCTATCTCCATTGCTGGAACGAGCAGACACCTTGTTGACAGAGTCAGAGTGACCCCTTCTGGCATTGAGACAATTAGTCGGCCATGACAGGGGGTGCCATAAGGGCTTACACACCCAGCGCTGTTCGACAGCTAGCGAACACAAACCAATGAACAAGGAACGTGACGCCGAGGACATAAAGAAGTGGAGGGAGCCTCATTGTTGCCGTATGTCCCAATATGGATGAAGGAGGATTAAGTAAGTAATGAACAARGAATAGTAGGATGGACAAATTCGATGTCTTGGAAATCAACTCAGCATAAAATAAACAATAGCATCTGTATTTTCAGCATACAAATGGATACAGACTCTGTTTTTCAGTAGGCATGACGCCCCTGACGCACACCCCCCTGCCCCCTTGCTTCTGCTTTTTTGCCTAATGGCCGGACGTTATGCAGACGTTCTCCTCGGGGTGATCTGCCTGCGTCCTTGGGATATTGTCCGCATCTCGTATATAGGTCAGGCTGTCTTCAGCTGTTGTCAGACAGTCTCTCTCTCTCCCTGACACACTTTCCAGGGCATATAACTCATGTCCTTCCCTAAGTGCTTTGGTGTACTAGAAGATAGCAGTAAAGACATTCCTCAGGGATCTGTTCATAGTCTTCTGATGTTCCTTTAGTGTTCCCCTGTGATCCAAGAAGAACAAAACATCCTCCTGCCACCTATTTTCTCACATGTTCATTTGGGCACTATCAACAGGCGTTAAGATATTTGATGCCTCATAGGTTCTTTCACTGTAGATAGATTTTTGTTTGCCCTTTAGATTTAATGTATTGCTCTGGGGTTTGTTTGTGCTTATTTGTGCTTATCCCTGAGCATGGCACTGACTTCGTCGTAGGCTACTATGTAAAATCTGCAAGTCTGATTACAGAGCCTTGCGGTATACACCCKAAAATGTTTGCAGTGGATGTTGGATGCCATACCAACCAGCATACAGTACATTAACTTAACATTGTCGAGGAGATCAATGTGCAAGACCACCTTGGTGGCGTTTCAGGTTGTTTTTTTTGGAGTTGTGCTGTGCAGATTAGACATTGTGTGATCTGATCATTTCTACCGAGTGATACCTGAAACAGCACCCTATCCTACCTTCTATTAGCAATGCATTCACCTGGGAGATCACACGACTGTATAGCATGGAATTAGCACCCACGCACCGAAACAGAAGTAGCCCCCAGTCCGCATGATGTACACTTATGTAATGCATAGGCTTCTATGGATTATCTACCCCCCATATATACAGTTGAAGTCGGAAGTTTACATACACTTAGGTTGGAGTCATTAAAACTTGTTTTTCAACCACTCCACAAATTTCTTGTTAACAAAACAATAGTTTTGGCAAGTCAGTTAGGACATTTACTTTGTCCATGACACAAGTAATTTATCCAACAATTGTTTACAGACAGATTATTTCACTTATAATTCATTGTATTACAATTCCAGTGGGTCAGAAGTTTACATACTAAGTTGACTGTGCCTTTAAACAGCTTGGAAAATTCCAGAAAATGATGTCATGGTTTTAGAAGCTTCTGATAGGCTAATTGACATCATTTGAGTCAATTGGAGGTGTACCTGTGGATGTATTTCAAGGCCTACCTTCAAACTCAGTGCCTCTTTGCTTGACATTATGGGAAAATCAAAAGAAATCAGCCAAGACCTCAGAAAAGAATTGTGGACCTCCACAAGTCTGGTTCATCCTTGGGAGCAATTTTTAAATGCCTGAAGTACCACGTTCATCTGTACAAACAATAGTACGCAAGTATAAACACCATGGGACCACGCAGCGTCATACCGCTCAGGAAGGAGACACATTCTGTCTCCTAGAGTGCACGTACTTTGGTGCGAAAAGTGCAAATCAATCCCAGAACAACAGCAAAGGACCTTTGAAGATGTTGGACGAAACAGGTACAAAAGTATCTATATCCACAGTAAACAAGTCCTATATCGGACATAACCTGAAAGCCGCTCAGCAAGGAAGAATCCACTACTCCAGAACCGCCATAAAAAAATACAGATTACGGTTTGCAACTGCACATGGGGACAAAGATCGTACTTTTTGGAGAAATGTCCTCTGGTCTGATGCAACAAAAATAGAACTGTTTGCCATAATGACCTCGTTATGTTTGGAGAAAAAGGGGGAGGCTTGCAAGCCGAAGAACACCATCCCAACCGTGAAGCACGGGTGGCAGCATCATGTTGTGGGGTGCTTTTTGCTGCAGGAGGGACTGGTGCACTTCACAAATTAGATGTCATTATGAGGAAGGAAATTCTGTGATATATTGAGGCAAAATCTCAAGACATCAGTCAGGAAGTTAAAAGCTTGGTCGCAAATGGGTCTTCCAAATGGACAATGACCCAAGCATACTTCCAAAGTTGTGGCAAATGGCTTAAGGACAACAAAGTCAAGGTATTGGAGTGGTCATCACAAAGCCCTGACCTCAATCCCATAGAAATTTGGTTGGGCAGAACTGAAAAAGCGTGTGCAAGCAAGGAAGGTCTACAAACCTGACTCAGTTACACCAGCTCTGTCAGGAGGAATGGGCCAAAATTCACCCAACTTATTTTGGAAGCTTGTGGAAGAATACTTTAACCAGGTTAAACAATTTAGGCAAGGCTACAAATATTAATTGAGTGTATGTAAACCTCTGACCCACTGGGAATGTGATAAAGAAATAAAAGCTGAAATAAATAATTCTCTCTACTATTATTCTGACATTTCACATTCTTAAAATAAAGTGGTGATCCTAACTGACAGCAGGATTTTTACTAGGATTAAATGTCAGGATTGTGAAAAACGTGAGTTTAAAATGTATTTGCCAAGGTCTATGTAAACATCCGACTTCAACTGTATTCAAATGACAATGAATTCTATGAAACAATCCATGTAAAAAAGGGGGAATCATCAATATATAGACTGCTTACACAACACTGATCCATTGGTTGAGGAGGTCACGCCTAGGTTAAGCCAGGGTTAGGGATAGAATGAAAGATTATGACGCCCTTGCTCACAGCTTGTACATTATTAAATCACATGGTTTTAAAGGCTTACTTTGTGATCATTTTAAATGATCTTCATAGCATATCAAGTGCTGGGGCTGCATTGTATTGTTACAAATGAAGGAATGGGTCTTTAACGGTTGTCTGTGCAGCTCTAATAGGATATTGTTAATCCAATCATAGTGTGTTTTATCATCGCTCAGCTTTTTAATGCAATATCGTTAAGTGAGGTGGCTTTTATTTTCTGCTACAACCAATGGATATAATCAAAATATATCATATAGCTACACCTATTCCAAGAGCCCAAGGTTATGCTGCTTATTGTACGCTGTTCTGTCAACTGACAGCTGTGGTGGACTGGGACATGCATATGGGGATCCTARTGGCATTGATGGCATTCTGTATGCACTTCCAGGTTTTAAATAAAAAACTACGTTGACCTCTGATCTATGGCAGGACAAAACGAAAAGGATAAGCCGAATAAATGGATTTTTTTATGACACTGAAATTGTCTAACATTTAAAGACTGACCTATTATTCTGATACGACCCCCCTAGCTAAATTAAGTCTGCTAAATGTGGTAATAAGATAACAGGCTCGGATTTCAACTTGGGTAACCTTGTTTGATACAAATGTATGCAGCTTTTGGTGTGTGTGTGTGTGTGTGTGTACGTACATGTCTAAGGGGGTGCTAGGACCATCTGTGCCTGCTTTCTCTAACCCTCTCGCGCTGAAATCATTGTCCTTGGCATCTGGAGCATCTCATGCAGCCAGATCCCTGCACCCTATTCCGTTATCATGTATATTTCACTCCTATTAGACTTCAGGAGGCCTATAATGAGCTACGGTAACTTATGATAGGTCGCTCTTCAATAACTTCTACTCTGGATGCCAAGCTTCAGTATTCCAATGACATATTTAGTCAAGATACAAGTTCAATTCTATAATCCACGGAGATTATGTATATCAGACTGACTTCATAGAAGCGCTAGTATAGACAGATTCAAATCTAGACTCTATGGTAAGAACACGAACAACCAGCCATGAGCTCGGACGCTCGAAGGTAGACAGTTAGATGCCATCTCTCGGAACAGGCTACACTACATTGAAATATCAGGATAATCACATTTAGGGTTCTTATAGGATTTATATGTTGACTACTCTTGGTTAGACAGGCAACATACAACGATTAGCTATATCAGCACAGATTACTGACACACACACGACATAGTCTCAATTCATAGCTGGATTAATTTCTTTTATGTAGACATTGAAATGTAGAAGACATACAAACTCAATGAATATACATCACTATGGATCAATGCTATCGTACACACACAACAATAAGTCTGAGCTTCAGATCAATTTAAGAACAATATAGTATTAGCTGTATATTCACATCTATCAAAAAGAAGCAGATCACATTTTGCTGGTAATTGTATGAACGAGCTTTAGTGTCCATTCCAAATATTCTAGAGAGCTTCATTCTACTCTCAACACAGACTCTATTATCTTATTATATAGATATCTCAAATATGAATATTTGTCTGCTACCTATGAAATTTAAACTCTGAGCGACTCAGGCAGTATCATCGAGCAGAACAGATTATATTTAAAAAACCTATACGTACCTCTGGTCATCGAAAGGATAAACGCTCAAAACGCAGAGATCATTGGAGAATAATCTTGCATTACAGAATCTCCGCGAACTTTACAGACAGGACTTAGTCTCACTTAAAAAGGATTAGATCTACATGCTTATGATATGGGACATGTGTTTGCAGAGATAGAATGACAGGATGTACAAGGAGAAGCGGAGAGGGATAGGTAGACAAACTGGGAGGTTCGATGCTAGCTGATTCAGCAGGATTCGGCCCTTGATCTTCCCAATGGAGCGGGCATGTGGTCGGGAGCCACGCTATCAGATGTGGGACACATCATTCTCTCAAGACAGCTACACAATTACAGGAATACTTGCGGGCAGATGATGATTACACAGTCTTCATTTTGCTTCATAGTTTTTGGATTTTACAACAATGTGATAGTTGATACGACGTTTCGGACCATTATGATGTAAGTGACTGAGGCGAAATAACAAAACGCACGTTTCAATCGGTGATTTAAAAGCGTACCTTTTATTAACAGCTTAATCCTAGCAGGATAGCTTTACACTGATACTCTTACAGGCTGTATTAGGTGCTCAACGTTAAGCTATAAATAATAGTCTCAACTCACAATCGACGTCACTAGATAATCAAATTGGAGATCTGACACTGTCTATGTTGAGCAGTGCGCATGCAGTTGTGGTTACTGAAACGCACCTTGATTATCGCCCCAGCCCATGCCAGGGACCTGTTATGGCCTCTAGTAGAGGCGGACCTCTCGCTAGCATGTTACGCTCGTCTAGGAGCCATCTGGCTCCAGGTATGCGTACTGGGTTGCTGCCTAAAAGGTGAGAGGGATGCGGTTATAGATCTCATAATACGCAATGGTAAAGATGGGTACCCACCGTAGCACGGCCTCCACAGGTGTATCTCACTGGGATAATCTCATAAGGAGACTCGCAGGCTAATGGTAGTGGACGGATTGTTCCTTCCTCGGTTATGGCCTTAGCTGGGTCGTGCGACTTAGGCGGAATTTGGGTAAAAGCGCTCTGGATGTGTGGTAAACTTCCTTTAGCATTGCGTCAATCTCGGACTTTTAAAAACATACTGGCTATCCGAGGCCTAACCGACTGTCGGTGCTAGCGCCTAGCTATGTCCAGTCGATGTACTTAAGTTTAGTGATTAGCCACGCCAGTGTGGTTCCTTACCATCACGCCAATTTACTGCATTATTATTTACTGGTTGCTTCCTCTTTGCACGATGGCTAAGTCTGCTACGAACTGGATACTTAAAGTAATGATAGGATATCAGGGTTGTTGGCTACGGGTTGGCCGTTGCTTATGGTGACCAGTGAGCTGAGAGAAGTTGGAGCTTTACCTAGCAAAGACTTATAGATGACCTGAGCCAGTGGGTTTGGTAAAAATATGAGCGAGGACCAGCCATCGGAGCATACACGTCGCAATGGTGGGTAGTATATGGGGCTTTGGTGACAAAACGGATGGCACTGTGATAGACTGCATCCATTTAGCTGAGTACAGTGTTGGAGGCTATTTTGTAAATGACATCACTGAAGTCAAGGATTGGTAGGATGGTCAGTTTTACGAAGGTATGTTTGGCAGCATGAGTGAAGGAGGCTTTGTTGCTATATAGGAAGTCGATTCTAGATTTATTTTGATTGGAGATGCTTAATATGAGTCTGGAAGGAGAGTTTACATTCTAGCCAGACACCTAGGTATTTATAGTTGTCCACATATTCTAAATCACAACCGTCCAGAGTAGTGATGCTAGTCGGGCGGGCGGGTGCGGGCAGCGATCGGTTGAAGAGCATGCATTTAGTTTCACCTAGCATTTAAGAGCAGTTGGAGGCCACAGAAGGAATGTTGTATGGCATTGAAGCTCGTTTGGAGGTTTGTAAACCTCTCTGGGGCAGGTGGGAACGCAAACGTCCACCTGCCCGCCACTGCCAATAGCCAGCGAAAATACATGCGCGCAAATCAAGTACACATGATAAAAAATCTACTTTCATTAATATCACACATGTAAGATACCAAATTATAAGAGCTTACACTCATTGTGAATTCCAGCCAACATGGTCAGATTTTCAAAAAAGTCTTTCGGCGAAAGCATAAGATGGCTATTATCTGATGAGTAGCCACAACAGTAAACAAAGAGAAGTAGCAATAATTCACACATGCCAGCTACGACACACCAAACGCAGAAATAAAATATAAAATCATGCCTTACCGTTTGACGGGAATTCTTTTGTTTGGCACTCCAATTGTCCCATAACATTCACAATGTTCTTTTGTTCGATTAATTTCCGTCGATATATATCCAACAATGTCAATTATTTGGACCGTTTCATCCAGAAAATAACCAGCTTCTCCAACTTTCGCAATGTCATAACAAATGATATCAAAAAGTTACATGTAAACTTTTACCAAAACATGTTCAAACTTACTTTTGTATACAACGTTAGGTATTTTTAAAAACGTTAAATCGATCAATTTGAAAGACGGGGGATGATCTGTGTTCATACAAAAAGAAAACAAACTGACCCACTTTTTTCGTAAGTGCCCTCTTCCAAAAAGATTTACATTTACATTTAAGTCATTTAGCAGACGCTCTTAATCCAGACAGCGACTTACAATTGGTGCATTCCCTTATGATATCCAGTGATACAACAACTTTACATAGTGGCGATCTAACTCTTTAAGGGGGAGGGGGGGGGTTAGGAGGATTACTTTATCCTTCCTAGGTATTTCCTTAAAAGAGGTGGGGTTTTCAGGTGTCCTCCGGAAGGTGGTGATGACTGCCGCTGACCTGGCGTCGTGAGGTACGTTGTTCCAGCCATTGTGGGTGCAAGAGCAGCGAAGTTTTTGACTGGGCTGAGCGGTGAACTGTACTTCCTCAGAGA